>NC_053489.1:384916063-385216063 GCF_905171775.1 Rana temporaria | reverse complement strand
AAGTACTGTATTCACAAAGTACTTGCCTGCTAAGTTACGGCGGCGTAGCGTAAATGTGGCTGGCGTAAGTGCGCCTAATTCAAATTAGGCTGAGGGGGCGTGTTTTATGTTAATGGGGGGTGACCTGACGTGATTGAAGTTTTTTACGAACGGCGCATGCGCCGTCCGTGTACATATCCCAGTGTGCATTGCGGCAAAGTACGCCGCAAGGACGTATTGGTTTCGACGTGGACGTAAATTACGTCCAGCCCTATTCACGGACGACTTACGCAAACGACGTAAAATTTTCAAATTTCAACGATGGCAATACTTAACATTGGCTACGCCACCTAGGGGGCATGTTTATCTTTAGGCAGCGTATCTCTTACGGAAACAGCGTATCTGTACTGCGACGGGTGCACGTATGTTTGTGAATAGGCATATCTAGTGATTTACATATTCTACGCCAAACTCAATGGAAGCGCCACCTAGCGGCCAGCCTAAATATTGCACCCTAAGATACGACAGCGCAAGCCGTCGTATCTTAGATAGGTTTAAGTGTATCTCTGTTTGAGAATACACTTAAACTTAGGACGGCGCAGATTCTGAGTTAGGTCGGCGTATCTACTGATACGCCGGCCTGACTCTTTGTGAATCTAGCTACCTGACTAGAAATGGTGCTCTGTTGGACCTGGTAATCTCAAACCACACAGAGCTTATTACTAATGTTTATATAAAATAACATCTGGGTAGCAGTGACCATAACAGCATTTTATTTATTATTAGCTTTAAGCAACAAACAAATATGGGAAAGATAAAAACTCTTAACTTTAAGAGAGCAAATTTTTTAATAAAAGTTTAAAAAAACATATAAAAATTAAGGAACACTATTATCGTTATGTTACAAACAATATAACAGAATATGTAAAAATGTAATAATGGACGCAAAAGGTCAAAACGAATGACAGATTGCAAAAGATAATAGGACAAACCCCCAAAAATTCTTCAAATATATTAATAAAAAGGTCAGGTCTGACCATGTAGGTCCTTTAGGTTCTCTTTGTCCCCAGTGGGTGACTGGGGACAAAGAGAAGCCAAATTTATGAAATACCTTCTTCAGCTCTGTGTATACAAAAGAGCATGAGGGAGTTTATGTCCATAATTGGAATGATATTGGCCCCAAATGGACCACTATGGCTCAAAATTGATATGGTCCAGAAATATTTAGACGAAATAAAGGTGAATAAAGCACCCGGACCAGATGGCATACACCCAGGGATCGTAAAAGAATTGAGCTCTGTCATTTCTAAGCCACTGTTTCTAATTTGTGTGGACTCTTTAATGACTGGCATAGTACCACTGGATTGGTGTAAGGCCAATGTGGTGCTTATATTTAAAAAGGAATCAAAGGGCCAGATTCACGTAGAATCGCGGCGGCGTAACTGCGCATGCTCCGTTTCGCAATTCCCGTCGTGCTTTGCGTGCCGTGACGTCATTTTTTCGAACGGCGACGCGCGTAGCGTACTTCCGTATTCCCGGACGTGTTACGCAAACGACGTTAAATTTTAAATTTCGACGCGGGAACGACGGCAATACTTTAGACAGCAATACGATTGCTGACTAAAGTTAGGGCACCCAAAACGACAACTAAATTTGCGACGGGAAACTAGACTAGCGGCGACGTAGCGAACGCAAAAATCTGTCGTGGATCGCCGTAACTCCTAATTTGCATACCCGACGCTGGTTTACGACGCAAACTCCCCCCAGCGGAGGCCACGGTACTGCATCCTAAGATCCGACAGTGTAAAACAATTACACCTGTCGGATCTTATGGATATCTATGCGTAACTGATTCTATGAATCAGTCGCATAGATAGAAACAGAGATACGACGGCGTATCAGGAGATACGCCGTCGTATCCCCTTTGTGAATCTGGCCCATAGTCTTTAACAAATTACTGGACCTGTTAGTTTAACTTCTATAGTTGGGAAGAAACTGGAGAATTGAATAAAAGACCACATAGATGAGTTCTTGCTGGAAAAAAATATTCTAATGCCCCGTACACACGATCGGAAATTTCAACAGCAAAAGTCCGATGTGAGCTTTTGAACATAAATTCCGATCATGTGTATGCTCCATCGGACTTTTGCTGTCGGAATTTCTGCCAACAAAAGATTGAGAGCTGTTTCTCAAATTTTCAGACGAAAAAGAATGGAAAATCAGATTGTCTGTAGCAATTCCAATGCGCAAAATTCCAACGCATGCTCGGAAGCATTGAACTTAATTTTCTCTGCTCGGCGTAGTGTTATACGTCACCGCGTTCTTTTTTTTTTTTTTTTATTCTTTATTTTATATATATTTTTTCTCTTCTCTGTTGTTCACACAGAAGTAGGTACAGCATTGTAAACACGTACATTTATATTTCATATACAGTCTATACTTCAAATATACATTGTTCCTCCCTCCAGGAACCCCGCAATCTCTATTTCCTGTGTGTCTTTTTATAGCCATACCATTTTGATCCCCCCCTTTCCCCTCACCAGGCACAGCTCCTGGTTGTCCTCCCACCCTCCCCAATCACAAAGCAAAAACAACCACAACATACAAAAAAATGTTTAATATATGTCTCTCCCCCCCCCCCCCCGGCAGATGTTCTTGCTTCTTAAGGATTTTGCTCTCTGTATCTAATGTATGGGGTCCACACCTGTCTGTATTTCTCCTCCTGCTCTCTCATTCCTATAGTCAGATTTTCCATCTGCTGAATTTACGTTACTCTGCCCATTGCTGTCTTGTTGGCGAGGCCATGCTCTTCCAAAGGACTGGAATACAGGCCTTCAATGCCGTAAGTGAATGTCTAAGCAGAGAATTTTTATACTTTACCATGGATATTGGAAAGTCATTTAATAGAAATGCTGCCGGACTATCTCCCAGAGTTACCTCAGTAATTTCTTTAATTGTATCAGCAACCATTTTCCAAAATTCTTTCAATTTTAAACATCCCCAGAATAAGTGTATCATGGTGCCCTCCGCCTCCTGACATCGCCAGCACTGATCTGACACTTGTGGAAATAATCCGCTTTAATACTACCGGGGTTCTGTACCACCTAGTTAGAATTTTATACTCTCCCTCCTGGTATCTGGTGGCTAAGGATGCCTTGTGTGTAAACCTAAAAATGTGGGTTTTCTGAGTCTCCAAGAATGTGATCCCCAACTCTCTTTCCCATGCTTGAATAAAAAAAAAGTTCTTGTGGGGCTTCTGACTCCACTAGCAGACTATACATACATGACAATCCATGTCTCATTGGTTCGCCCTTTAAACATACTTCCTCGAAATCCGATAGCCTTCGAATCGCTCCCTCTTGCGGTTTCATTGATCGGTTAGCGGCTTTCAATTGCATTTGTCTCATTGGATCTAGTTCCCTCCCGAATGTCTCCTCTATTTCCCCGCTAGTCATTACTTGGTTATCTCTTGAGAAGTGTATTAGCCTACTAATTCCCTGGCGTCTTAAATGATTAAAATGCAAATCTGTAGGGCCTATCCCAAACCTCGGGTTACCAAGGACCGGGATCAAAGGACTTGGGTATTTCGAGATCTTAGTTTTCCTGAGTATCATTTTTATCGCTCGCATCGTGGCACCCACTGTGGGGTGTTTCTTTACCCCTTGTGAAATATCCGCGTCTAAGAGCCATGCCATTCCTTCCAGAGGAATGTTCGTCATTTTTTGTTCCAAATGTATCCAAGGCTTGTCCTTCTGATGAGCACACCACTCTACCACCCGTGCCATATGAGAAGCATCATGAAAACCCATCGGGTCTAGAAATCTCACACCTCCTCTCTCTTTCGGTAGGGTCAAAATGTCCCTCCGTATTCTCGCTGGTTTCCCTGCCCAGATAAACTTTACAAATCTAGATCTCAGATCTCTCAAGAATCCTAGGGGGATCTTTACAGGTAAGGTCTGGAGCAAATAAAGCAGTCTCGGCATTACGTTCATTTTAATAATATTGGGCCAGATTCTCGTAGAGCGGCGCATATTTAGTTCGGCGTAACGCATGTCTATTACGTTACGGCGGCTCAATTTTGTGACGTAAGTCCCGTATCCACAGAGTATTTGCGCCCAAATTTGCGCCAGCGTAACGTAAATTCTTAGTGAGATACGCCCTGTGTATAAATAGGCCCAGACAAACGCCCTTCCATTGCAAATGTACATCCCTGTGTTCCCCTTCCTGAAAGCGAGGTGCTTTTGTTCTGTTGTCTGTGGCTGTGTGTTGGTTTGTGTAGGAGTGTTGTAGGAAAGATTTATTGGAGAGTGTTAGAGGAGTTTGTATTAGGTGTTTTTTTTTGCTGAGTGTTTTTTGTGTCTGTTTTTTCTGTGTGGTTTTTGGAGTCTGTATTAGCTGTCTGTTTGTGGTTTTTGTTTTTTTGCTGTCAGATTTTTGTCTCTGTTTGTTTTGTTTCTTTTTGTGTCTGTTTGTTCTGTGTGATTTTTGTGTCTGTTTGGTGCTGAGTGCTGTGTGGTGATATGGCACCAAAGAGGAGAAAGCTCAACTTCTCGGTGCGTGAAAAGCAAATCCTTGCTAGGGCCATCACCCGATATGGGCGTTTTTTACATGGCCCTGAGAGCCGGGACACCACCCCGGCCAGGAAGAAGGCAATCCTTCAGGAGATTACTGATGAGATCAATGCGGGGGGGGGGGAGAGGAGGACCCCCAGTGGGATCGCAAAGAAGATCAATGATCTGAGGACCCTGGTCCGTGATGAGCTGGCCAAGGTTACAGCACATGCCAGGGGCACTGGCGGGGGCCCACCTTGCACCATCAGGTGGACTGAGGAGGAGCGTGCGGTGGCCCAGTGCTTCCACAGCCAGCAAGTGGTGGGCCTGCCTGGCTTTGACTCCGATGAGGCCGTGAGGACAGGTAAGTTAATTTTTTTTTCTATCTGGCGAGTAGCATGTGTCGGGGGGGGGAGGGAATATGTGCCAAGTGTGTGGATCCTCCAACCTGTGTATGTTTTGTGTCATCCACAGATGGCCAGGAGAGTGCTGGGCCATCTGGCCAGTCTGCTCCATCCCCCGGACAACAGGCTGCTGAAGAGCCCCAAGAAAGGCAGGAGTCTTCAGGGCAGGGGAGTGGCCACACCTCACCTCATGAGGAGGTTGAGGGGGGAGGAGGAAGAGGGGGGGAGGTTGAGGAGGATCAGCTTGACCTTGCCAGGGAAATACTTGGGCTTTTGGATGATGCTCCCCCTGAGGCTGGCAGCAGTCAGGCCTCCATCAGGGGTAGCCCCTCCCACTCCTCCCCCAACAGGGCTGCCCCCCCAGGGGGCTCCCCTCCTCCCAGGCCCCAAGCCTTATCTGCAGGCAGGAAGGCCACCCAGAAGACCAGGGGGTGGCAGACTTTCTGCCTGCAAATCTGCGGAGGGACCAGGCCTGTCAGACCCAACATCTGGGTCAGGTCACCTGGACTTTGGCCCAGATGGAGGACAGCCTGGGCTCAATAAAAGACTCTGTCAATGATGTGAGCACCAAATCATTGGCGATCATCACCTGCTTTTGTGACCTGCAGACCGCCACAGCAGGCGTGGCCCTGGAGGTGAATGCCCTGACCCAGGCTGTCCAGGACAATACCCAGGCTGTCCAGGCCAATATGGCAGCCCTCACTCTGGGCCTGAACAGAATAGCCGTGGCCTTGGAGGACAGGCCAGCAGGTGTACAGACACCAGGGGAGGCTCCTACTTCCCCTGCTCCGCCCCCCCCCATGAGTCTCCCCTGAGTGGCCGTGGCCGGCCCAGGCGTAGCTCACACCGTCGTTAATGTGGTATGTGCTTTTGATTTTTTTTTCATATTTTTTGGGGATTTGTACTGTGATTATGATTTGTTTTATGTGTGTGAATGATGTATGAATGTGGGGGTGACATTCCTGCCAGAAAAGGGGTGTCACCCTAATTTTTGGTGGAGTAGGGATCCCCAGGACCAGGGAGAAGTGATCCCAGGTCCATGTGAATGGTGTATGAATGTACAGTGACATAATTGGAGCCTTGGCGGGGCGTTGCTGCTCCCTAGTATCATGTGGTGTACTTCGGTCTAATCCAATTAGATGAGGATGTGGGGTGTGTGTGCTAGGGACCACAGTGGGTGTGCATGCATGCATTCTCATTGTGCCATGATTAATGTGTGTGTTTACTGTGCAAATATGCCTTCTGCAAGGCGTCTCCTGGCTGCTCTTCCCTCAGAAGACGGGGTACCCTCGGTTAGGGGGGGAATGTCTGGTTCGGGGGTCAGGTCCTCACGTATGTCAATCTCCAGGCCCCTTCTCACTGCGAAGTTGTGCAGCATGCAACATGCACCGATAATCTGGCACACAAAGTTTGGGGAATACAACAGGGTACCCCCAGACTTATCCAGGCATCGGAAACGGGACTTCAGGAGGCCAAAGGTGCGTTCCACCACTGCACGGGTACGTATGTGTGCAGCATTATATCTTTCCTTTCCTGGGGTTTGGGGGTTCCGGAATGGAGTCATGAGATGGGGTCCCAGTGCATATGCAGAGTCACCTGGAAGGGAAAAGACAGGAGGATGTTAGTCATGCATGTGCCCCTCGTGATGTCTGCATCATGGAGGGGGACAGTCATGCCTGACACCCATGTCACTCACCAACCAGCCAGCTGTCCTTGTACACGTTCTGTTCAAATTCTCTTGGGATGTTGCTTTTAAGGTATATGTAGCTGTCATGGCTGGATCCTGGGTGTTTGGCACGCACGTGCCATATGAGGTATTGGGCATCGACTATCACCTGTACATTGATTGAATGCCAATGCTTCCGATTGCGGTACATGTGCTCTGTCTCATGGGGGGCTGTAGTGCCACATGTGTGCAATCAATGGCCCCCACGGTGCGTGGGAATCTGGCAATTCTATAGAAATCTGTCATTGGCTTTAGCCGCAGGTCCTCCTGGGTGGGTTTGATGATTTGGTTGGCCAATGCGTCTCAGGATTGCAGGGACAACCTGGTGCACACATCTACTAATGGAGGATTGTGCCATCCCAGCCACCACTCCACTTGTGCGCTGAAAAGAGCCAGTGGCAAGGAAATGGAGTGTTGCCACGACCTTGACCAGTGGCTCCAGTGCATGTGAGCGGTGTGTTGGGCTGGTGATGTCATCTTCCAGGGTTCTGTTTAATTCCATGATAGCTTCAGGGGTGAATCTGAAGTTGCGATACACCTCAGAAGCAGCCATGCCAAAGACATCTATGCGTCTGTGGTATATCCTCTCCTGTGCCCTCCTCCTCCTCCTCCGTTCCCTCCTCCTTCTGCGTGCCTCTAAAGTCACTAGTATAGCTATGAGCATGGATGCCCCAGGCATGTTGGCATACAGATTGTTGTCCTGCAAGTGTGTGTGCTCAGCTCGTCTCTAATAGTGTTGCTTTAGCTGACCTGCACATGTCTGGTGTAAAGTTAAGGCAGCTTTTATAAGGTGTAACTTTACACCGGGAAAAAAGCAGATGCGCACACGGCGTAGCCTGCGCTGCACAAGCGTACTTTTGTGGATCGCCGTATCTCCCTCATTTGCATCTTTGCCTAGCAAATCAATGGTGCGTCTAGCGTATTTTGCGCTCCAAGATGCGCCGGTGTAATCGTTTTACGTCGGATGGAAAAAAATGGTTTTCAGGCGTATCTCGCTTTGAGGATACAACGCATAGATACGCACGGCGCATTTTTCAATTACGCCGCGCATCTCTAGATACGCCAGCGTAAGTGCTTTGAGAATCTGGCCCATTGATTCTATCGAACCATGTAAAGATCTCCCTATCCCATCGTTGAAAGTCCACTTTGATCTGTCTTACTAATGATGCAAAATTCAGTTCAAAAGTTCTATTTAGATTTTTCGGTATCTTAGTTCCCAGATAGCATATGTGAGAACCTGTCCACTTAAACGGAAAATAAGCCGCCAATTGCTGCTGCATAGGCGCATTCACCTCCACACCCATTGCCTCCGATTTACTATAATTCACCTTGAAATTGGACAGGTCTCCATATTCCCTTATCTCCTTTAACAGGGATGGTAGAGATGACGCTGGGGACGTTATCGAAAACAATAAATCGTCTGCAAATGCAGCAACTTTATATTCGTCCCCTTTTACAAGGATACCTCTAATATCCGTGTTCGCCCGAATGGTTCGAGAGTGAGAATAAAAATAATCAGGGAGAGTGGGCAACCTTGCCGTGTTCCATTCCGTATTGGGAAGGGGTCAGACATCACATCATTTATCTTCACCCTAGCCGTTGGACATGAATACAGGCTTGTGATCCAATTCTGCATCCCCTTCCCTAATCCTATATATTGTAATATGGCTCTCAGGAATCCCCAGTCCACCCTATCAAAAGCTTTCTCTGCGTCAGCCGACATTAGCACTAATGGGTTTTGTTGAAGTTGGGATAAATATATGTCACTGCGTTCTTGACAGTCGAAAGTTCAGAGAACTTTTGTGTGACCGTGTGTATGCAAACCAAGCTTGAGCGTTATACCGTCGGAAAAACCGTTCATGTGTATACGGCATAAGGCTACTTGCACACTGGAGCGGCATTGGTGGTAAAGCGCCACTTTACCGTTGTTTTTGCATCGCTTTTCGCCACTAGCGGGCGCTTTTAACACCCGCTAGTGGCCGAAAAAGGGTTAAACCCACCCGCAAAGCGCCCATGCAGCTACGGTTTGGAGGTGCAGCCCATTGATTTCAATGGTATGGGGCGCTGTTGGAGCACTGTATTCTCAGGGTGCTTTGCAGGTGCTATTTTTAGCGCTATAGCGCCTGCAAAGCGACCCAGTGTGAAACTAGCCTAATGCAGCATACACACGATCGTTTTTCGGCATGAAAAAATAGAAGTTTTTCAGCATGTCCAAAAAACGAAGTTTTTCTAACTTCATCATTAAAAACGATGTTGCCCACACACCATCGTTTTTAAAAAATGATGAACAAAGCACGGTGATGTACAACATGTACGATGGCACACTAAAGGGGAAGTTCTATTCGCCTTTGGGCTGCTTTTAGCTGATTCCTTGTTAGTAAAAGACGATTCATGCTTTTTTGTCTGTTACAGCGTGATGAATGTGCTTACTCCATTATGAATGGTAGTTTTACCTGAACGAGCGCTCCCCTCTCATAACTTGCTTTTTGGCATACGTGGGTTTAAAACGTCGTTCTTGCCCACACACGATAATTTTTTACAACCCGAAGAACGATTTTTTTTTCAGAAGCCGAAAAACGATGTGAAGCCCACACACGGTAATTTTGAATGACGTTTTTAAAAACGTTGTTTTTTTTCATGCCGAAAAATGATCATGTGTACGCGGCATAAGAAACAGGCAGTATGGATTCATGAAATACAGAAGTTGTCAAACAAATATGATTTCTTCTTATGAGGAGGCGAGCAAAACCTTGGACAGAGGGGTATCTGTGGACGTAGTATATTTTTCGATTTTTTGCCAAAGTGTTTTGACACCATTCGCCACACATGGCTAATGTATAAGATAAAGTCCACAGGCTTGGAAAAAACAGCTTGTAAATGGTTAGAGAACTGGCTAAAACACTATATTCAGAGAGTAGTGGTTAATGATTCTTACTCTGAACGGTCTAAGGTTATTTGTGGAGTAGTGTTGTTAATATATTTATAAATGATATAGGGTCTGGGATCAAAAGAACCATTTCAGTTTTTCTGGATGACACCAAGCTTTACAGTGGAATAATGGAAAATTGTATCAAATACTTACCGTAATTTTCCTTTCCTGACGCCAAGACATGGCAGAATACATATGATATAGCCCCGCTATAAAGTACAAAGATCAGAGGGAGGGTTCGTATGCTGCCATGTCTTGGCATCAGGAAAGGAAAATTACGGTAAGTATTTGATACAATTTTCCATTTTCCTGACGCCAGACATGGCAGCATACATATCATAAATGATGAGCTTTTTAGAGGGAGGGTATAATGCTGTAAACTTAATCTTTATTCAACGAAAAAGACATAGAAGCTTGGATAGACTTCCTCCCAAACTCTACTGTAGTAAGAGCTGCTAGATCCACCCTGTAGTGTTTTAAGAACATATAATGTGATGACCAGCTAGCCTCTTTGCAGACTGTCTCCAGAGACAACCCTGCCTGTGCCGTCCAAGAAGATGACATCACCCTGGTTGAGTGATGAGCGCTAACCACCTCTGGAGGATCCTTCTCGGCTCTACAAGCCCTGTGAATATTTTCACTATTCAGGCCGAGATGGTTCTGGCCGAAGCCCCTTACTCTTTAAATCTTCACGATTCAGAATGTAGAAGTAGCCCGAGATAGGCTTTGAGGACTTTTGGAATGTCCAACTTGTGCAGATCAGCATCTGATTCCGCTGGGAAGGCTGGAAGCACCCATTCACTGGAAAGATGAAATATGGATGCCACTCTTTGGAACAAAATGATCCAATAGTCTCAGCATAACCCTGTCTGGGAAGAACATGGAATAAGGTTCTGCCGCCCCAAATTTTTGGAGTCGACACACTTTCCCCTGAAATTATGGCTAATAGAAAAGCCGATTTTAAGGAGATCTCCCATAAAGAACAGTCTGTCAGAATACGATGAGGGTTTGCTAGAAAACCAAGTACCTTTCTCATGAAGAAGTGATCCATCAGCAGGTTTGCTGCCCATTTCTTTTGGGTAAAAGCCAAGATGGCTGAAATTTGCACCTTAAGCAAACTGAGCCCCAAATCCAACTCAGATTGTAGAAAAGACAGGATTTGAGATACATTTGGGTCACTAGGGTCAAACTGATGTCCAGCTGCAAAGCTTGTGAACCTAATCCATATTCTGGAGTAGATGGCATTGATTGACCCCTTCATAAAACTCTGTAAAGTTCTAATCCCCTCTGGAAAACATCCTCACTCTTGTAGCCTCTGCCTTACAATTTCCAGGCTGCTAAAGTTAGTCGTGATGGTTGCCGATGTAGTGCATCTCCCTCAGATAAGAGGAGATGAGAAGTCACCGGCAGAGTGATCGGTGTTCACACGCTGATACCCATTGCCAGAGAGACCCAAGGTCTGTGAGGCCAGTAAGGAAAACCTGTGATGACTGTCAAATCTCATCAGGAATTTCAGAATTAAAGAAATTGGAGGGAAGGTATAGGCCAGTTGCCCAACCCAAGGATTGGCAAAGGCATCTGTCCCCTCCATTAATGGATGAGGGTAGCATGAGAGGAATCAGTTCCCCTTGTAGTAGGCCGATGAGGCAAAACAGATCCAGTTGTGGGAACCCCCACTCGTGGATGATCCTTTGGAACACTTCGGGGTGAAGGGACCATTCGTTGGGATCCTTGAATTGTCCAGATAGACAATCCGCTTCCAAATTCTGATAGGCTGGGAGATATATGGCCCTCAAATCTGGGAGATATTGCTGGGCCAAAGTCATGATTGGTTCTACCTCTCTCAGGAGGGATTGGCTGTGCATGTCACCTTGTCGCTGTATATAGGACTGCTGCTGTGTGGTCCAGACGGAGTAGGACTGGCAGACCCTATATGTGTGGCAGTAAAGTGTTCAATGTCAATGCTGGTAGGAGTTCCAGAATATTGGAAACCAGGCCCCGAGTGGGAAATTCCCACCTGCCCTGGATCCTGAGATGCTCGCAGGTGGAGCCCCACCCTGCTGTGCTGGCATCTGTGGCAACAATGATCCATGGCTGCAGCCCTAACAGACCAAGCCATTTAACATTTTTTTTAAATCACCAGAACTCTGGAGCCTCCGGATGGAGATCCTGATTGGCTGGGCTAGACAAACTCTTCCATTGCATCAGGAAGCCTTGTTGGAAAACTGAGTTTCCAGTGAACCCAGAGGATCATCGGAATACAAGAAGCCATTGTCCCGAGAGGACTAATGCACTGGGATGCTGACATCACCAGTGCAGCCAACGCCTGTTGGAACATCTCCCTGACTTCAGGGAGTTTGAGGTGGCAAAGAAACTGAGGCCGCCTGAGTATTGAATCGGGCCCCTAGGTAGAGCATATTCTTCATAGGCGCCAGCTGGTTTTGGCAATGCTTGCCCCTCAACTCGAAACTGCTGGTATGACTGAAGGATCGGGACATGCTGATAGGTATATTGCAGGTCCACTGAAATCCTCTAGTAACCTGGTTGAATCACCTGGATTTATGGTATGTAGAGACTTCATCTTAAATCTATCCGTATAAATTGATTCAGCCTCTCTTGAGGTAGTTCTGGAGGCTGCCATTTGAACAACCAATAACAGCCTTGCACAAAATGAATGTGTGAAATGCGTCTATGTGACTTTGTGTTGGTGTCATCACTTTGAACAATAAAAGGCAATAGGAATGCCTGGATGTGCAGTCATTTATTTTCTTACATGGCCTTGCGCCACTGTGGACTGAAACCACCATTTTTCGGCAGTGGTTTTACCGGAACTGGGTCACTTTGAGCCACTTGGCTCCAACTGCCTTCTGGGCAGGCCTGGCATTAAAAGGGCTTCTGGATATCTTGGGAAGCCGCAAGGGTCTTGGCTCCCTGCAATCTTACGATGGTTGACTCTGTACCCCTCCAACGCCTTCTGAAGCCCTTGGATGGGTGAAAGCCTCCGAAATCCCAGTACCTGTTTGGCGCTCCTCTAGATGGTTGCCCCCTCTGGCTTGTTGATCTTGGGACAGAAGATCTGATTTTCCTCCTATGACCCTGGAGATGATAGTTTCTATTTTTTTTGTTTTTTTTTGGCAAAACAGGGCCTTCCCATCAAAAGGCAGTTTACAGCAATTCTGCTTTGAGGATGGGCCAGCCGTCCAGGATTTTAGTCGCAGTGCTCTTTTGGCTGTGACTGAGCCGAGCATGGCTCTGTATGACCATCGAATGATGTCTATAGCTACCTCACCTGTAAAGTCCACTGAGAGTTTTCTCTCATCAACCGCCAGGGTACCTCCGCTACCAGGCGCCCGATATCAGCGTACCAAGGACACCGAGGTCAATCTGGAGCGATTAGAATCATCGGGATCTCCTCAGCCTCCACTCTGTGGAGCGGCCGAGGAAGCAACAAAAAATCACCGATACAGACCCCACAGGGCCACCAGTGCGACTGACGCGTCTGTACCAGATCACTAGACCTGGCCACTAACTTTGACACCCTTGCGGCGGAGACGAGCGGCCAGGAGATCCATGCCCTGTGAGGCTCACCTCCTGCAAGGGAGCCGAAACACCCCAAGCACAAAGACCAGTCGCACTGGTCCAGCATATGGCGACTCCAGTAGTCCGCCTGCCACATACCTGATGGTAGACCGAAGCCACGGCCGTGGCGTTGTCCGGCTGGAACCAGATCGGTTGACCACAAGGAGATGCATAGCCTGATCGCCTAAAATAGTAGGACAATGAACAGTAGACAGCACCTGGTATTCCCAGGCGGTCTCCCACCAGGCACTAGCCAGGCCTGAACCTGGGTAGCTACCGAGACCAGACACATTTAGGGATGTGTGGCCGTAGGTCCACGCAAGTCCAGCGACTCAGGGCCGACTGGACCCCCCAGTTTTGTGAACCCCCCAAGTTCACAACCCGTGAGCTGGCATCTGTCGTAAACGCCGACCACTGGAAGGAAGAAACAACTTCCTGGACCGAAGAGTCAGGGATCTCTGTCACCAACTCAGAGAGACTCTGACTAGGTGGCACACAGGAATCTAATGATTTCAGAGACAAGAGATTTTTACCACCTGGACAGTATTTCCCCTGGAAAACCAGAGTGTGGAACTGGGCATACAGTACCGCCTTGAAGTAGGCTACCCACAGGCCCCGAACCAGCAGGCGCCCGGAGAGAAGACCGATTGCGTGATGCCAATACCTTCACCGCAGACTGAAGAGTCTGCAATTTCTCCAGGGGAAGAAGGACCTTTGCCACGAGGAGTCTGGATCAACACTAGATACTCCAACGCCGAGTCCGAACCTAGCATGCCCAGGATTTGAACCCTGGGTCGCACACATGGAGGGCAGGCTTGCTGCCACTGAGCTACACCTTCTGACCTAAACGTTTAACACCCTTCTATCAGTCAGATCCATACAAGCGGGGGTTCCCGCCCGGCGGTGAGGGACTACAAAAGCCCTCAGCGGCTTTTCTCATTCCGCATCTCAGAAATTATCAAAGAAGGGCACAGAAGGAAAAAACCTACACAGCGGTCTGATTTGTGTGATCCAAAAAAGACCGAGCCCTCGGCAGAAACCCAGCTGCACTATGCAGCTTAGGAGAGTCCCTTGCAGCAGTAAAAAGCGCACCCATAAATGCCTTATTCTGCTTTTTTTTTAACTAGGTACCTGGTCCATGGCTTCATAACAGAGCATTCCCCAGGGGATAACGGGGGAAGGGGGCACTCTTTTACCACCCGCCGTCCACCCCCACCCTGGCACAAACGTGTCCAGGACCAACAATAAAAACTCTGTGGGAATCCCAGGTGCTAACACCTGCTGCCACCACCAGCATGTGGGGAAGGACCCAGATACTGACTCCAATATTTACATAGTGTGTATTATAATATGCACACCTGTCCATACAAATAGACATAAGCTCCTAGAGCCCCATTAAAGGGCCTCTCATTTACTTGCTGCGCTGACCAGGGGGACCAGGGGACTCCCTCAGGAGGAGACTGCCCAGCGCTGCCTGTGAGAGGAAAAGAACCGTGAGGTAACATCTGCAGGGACCTGTCTTTAAACAGACAAAGCCTCCTAGGGCTGTTTTATTTAAGGATAAGTCACAGATACAGCATAAAAAGCAAAACCGTTACAGGTGTCACCAATCAGTCAGCGTCTGCTGAAGTATAATCATAAACATCTGTGCTCATCACAGGGCTTTTTAACAGTGAAAAACCCTCACAGGAAAGCCCAATACAAAAAAGAAAAAACAGGCCAGATAACAGTCCCCTCAGGAAGGCCCCCTCCCCCCTGACAGCGGCAATGTTGGCAATGCAGCAAGGGAGAGGAGCAGGGAAGGGAGGAGAAGGGACCCCCGAACCCCAGGAATGCCCAGCTGTACCAACCCACCGAAGCAGGAGGGACTGTACTTACCCGTCCAAGCGAGGACTCGCTGACGCATTCCTGACAGAACTACAACTGAAATGGAGGTAGCTGTCGGCCCGGTCCACTGTGAACGAGACAACACCACAGCCCAGTCATATGTGAACCTCGGAGCAAAGCTCACCGGCCCCCCCAGGAGTCATGGGGTATGGCGTGGCAGACCAAGCCTCTTTGCTAAGGTGTGCCCACGCTTGCTGGTCGGGCTGAGTAGACTAAAAGGATCTATATTATCCAGTCTGTCTCTCAGCCGAAGGTTGAAAGAAGATTTTTCAAGAAAAAGTAAAATAAAATTTCTCCTCAGGGCTCTGGGCCCAAAGGGAGCCATACGTCCTTCTCCTTGCTAGGCAGAATGAAACTGAGGCTGCAAGCTGCAGTGAGGAGGGTTATGTCTGGAGGGACCGCCCCCTGGGCGGGGCTATTCAACTCTGTTAATGTAACATGTATTTAACTATTTAACATGTTTCTGCCTAGTCCTCTCCTGTAAACAGGGAACATAACCCACTTGTCAAGATTTAAGGAGCTGTGTCCGTCCATGGACGATAAAAGAAAAAACGTTTTATAGAAATTGACAGACCTGGAAAGGGTTCCACAGAAGAGAAGGCATCATGCAGTCCCAGCTTGCTTAAATCAGACTCCATCGCAGGGAATACCAAAGGAGGACTGTCGTCTCTGATTAGAGAACACCTCAACCTCAGAAGACCACCAGAAGGGGTTCCCCACATTGTTGGTGCATTTAGCGTGCCTAAGATGTGGGACCTCGCACTGGGAGAGGCTGAACCCAGCCGGAACTTCAACATAGTGGGTAGGTAAGGGCTTATCCTAAATGTAACGGTCTGTAGGTTGATCTTTGAGGACAAAAAGGAGAATGGGGATGTAGCTCTCAGTCAGACTTTTATAAGAGAGTTAAATGTGTCCTGTGGGTGGATTTAGGGGCGGGGCTATATCATATGTATGCTGCCACGTCTGGCGTCAGGAAAACATCCTTACAGGATGTCTCCAACTTACAAGACAAGCTCAATGCACTGTTTCATTGGGCAACTGTGTGGCAAATTAAGTTTAATGTTGATAAATGTAAAGTTATTCACTTGGGGGCTAGAAACATGCACAAATTCTATATACTAGGAGTAGAACAGATGGCAGAGTCAATGGCGAAGAAGGATCTGGCTGCAGTATTCGCTGGTGAATAAGGTGCAGAAGGCAAAGTGCTGATATCCGGCAAACACACAAGGTTATTTACGAAAGACAACTCCACTTTGCACTACAAGTGCACTTGAAAGTGCACTTGTAAGTGCAGTCACTGTAGATCGCTGTAGATCTGAGGGGAATTTCTGAAATTAGGTGAAGCTCTGCTGATTTTATCATCCAATCATGTGCAAGCAAAAAATCTATTTTTTTTTCTTGCATGTTCCCCTCTTGTAGTGCAAAGTGGATTTGCCTTTCGTAAATAACCCCCACAGTGTTATGCCGCGTACACACGATCAGTCCATCCGATGAGAACGGACCGATGAACCATTTTCATCGGTTAACCAATGAAGCTGACTGATGGTCCGTCACGCCTGCACACCATCGGTTAAAAAAACGATCGTGTCAGAACGCGGTGACGTAAAACACGACGTGCTGAAAAAAACTAAGTTCAATGGTTCCAAGCATGCGTCCACTTGATTCTGAGCATGCGTGGATTTTTAACCGATGGTTGTGCCTACTAACGATCGTTTTTTTACTATCAGTTAGGAATTCATTGGTTAAATTTAAAACAAGTTGGCTTTTTTTTTAACCGATGGCGCTCACACACGATCGGTTTTGACCGATGAAAACGGTCCATCAGACCATTCTCATCGGTTTAACCGATCGTGTGTACGCAGCATTAGTGTGATGTGTAAATAAATGGTGTTCCTTCTTTGGTGTGATCACACCTCAGAGTGAAATGGCTCCTTACCATATCACTGTAAGGTTACAGTGTAAAATTAGCCAGTGGTACTCCGGGGTACTGTAAAAGGTCACCCTAGGTCTGTCCTATAGATGGTGGTGTCCTGGTATTTGCTCCTCACTGGGATACATCCCCTTTATATAGATCAGGTGGCAATGGATATCCTCCCCAGATAAGCACATCAAATCATATAAAGGGAAAGAGCGGGGGATCCAATAGTGAAGTATGCAACATTAATAGTTTATTTAAATCTCAGCCAAAACTTCCGGTACCTGTGTATTCTGACACGTATTGTCAGTCACGTGACTTCATCAGGGAATAGTTACTAACACTGGAAATGTCCTTAAATAGGTTTAGTATTGTATCCTAACGAGCGGCCTTTTTCCTTTAGATCTATGGCAAAACATAGTATAGCGGTCATTTACTAGTAGATGTTGCTGGACAGACCACAACCGCGCCCATTAACTTGTAGTCTACAGTTAGTAAACAAAGTGCAGCCATTTTCTGGCTGATCTTGCAATATAGTAAATGTCAGAGAGTGTGAATACACAGTCCAACACAAGGCTCATGGATAATGGATTAAAAATAAATTTGAGTGTAAATGACACGCATAATAGATAATAAAATAACAAATGTTTAAGACAATTTAAAAAGATTAAAAAAAAAATCGAGATATAGCTAATGTTGAACAAACAAGTGTGGGAAACAAAGGAAATTATGTCGGAGGCTGTATATAATATCAACAGTATAGTGTGTGTATATATATATATATATATATATATATATAAATAAATAAATATAATCTTAATAAAATTTAAAAGCTAATCAGTATAATTAAAACCAAAAAAACTGGAGAAATATTAGAATTATCTTATCCACAGAAGAGTAAGTTTAGTTAAATTGTACTGGTGAGACAAAAATGTATAAGACAAGAAGGGTGAAGTAAAATATTTGGGCTTGTTAACCACTTACCCCCCGGACCATATTGCTGCCTAAAGACCAGTGTACTTTTTGCGATTCGGGACTGCGTCGCTTTAACAGACAATTGCGCGGTCGTGCGACGTGGCTCCCAAACAAAATTGGCGTCCTTTTTTTCCCACAAATAGAGCTTTCTTTTGGTGGTATTTGATCACCTCTGCGTTTTTATTTTTTGCGCTATAAACAAAAATAGAGCGACAATTTTGAAAAAAATGAATATTTTTTACTTTTTGCTGTAATAAATATCCCCCAAAAATATATAAAAAAACATTTTTTTCCCTCAGTTTAGGCCGATACGTATTCTTCTACATATTTTTCGTAAAAAAAAATCGCAATAAGCGTTTATTGATTGGTTTGCGCAAAAGTTATAGCGTTTACAAAATAGGGGGTATTTTTATGTCATTTTTATTAATATATATTTTTTACTAGTAATGGCGGCGATCAGCGATTTTTTTTCGGTACTGCGACATTATGGCGGACACTTCGGACACATTTTTGGGACCATTGGCATTTTTATAGCGATCAGTGCTATAAAAATGCATTGGATTACTATAAAAATGCCACTGGCAGTGAAGGGGTTAACACTAGGGGGCGGGGAAGGGGTTAAGTATGCCTCGGTGTGTTCTTACTGTGGGGGGTGGCCTCACTAGGAACACTGATCCTCGGTTCATACATTGTATGAACAGAAGATCAGCATTTCCCCTGCTGACAGGACCGAGAGCTGTGTGTTTACACACACAGCTCCCGGTCCCCGCTCTGTACCGAGCGATCGCGTGTGCCCGGCGGCGATCGCGCGGCCGCCAGGCACACGCACGGGAGTCGCCCTAGTGGCGGCTGAGAGAGAGGACGTTATACTACGTGCTCTCGCCCAGCCGAGCCGACCTGCCGACGTAGAACGGCGGTGCGCGGTCGGCTAGTGGTTAAACTGCCTAAAAATCACTGAGAAAACAATTCAGATCGCATTCGATGTTCAATTCCCAGGGTGCAAATCTAATCTAATATAAAAATCCATTTGGACTCTAGTTGGCTGAGGGTCGTTACTTTATGGCTACCCCGCCAATGTTTTTATATGGTTCTATCCCCCGAAATCTCAAATGGGTGGGATCTTTCTTGCGGTGAATAAAAAGAGAAAAGGAGAAGGGAACTTTCATTTAAGTGGCATACCACTGACACAAGAAGAAATTGTAGGTCTGGACAAAATATGTACTGATTAAAAATTTGGATTAATTCCATACGTACATAGGGATCCAAAAATACATCAGAAAACTGAATATTAAAAAATACCAATCCAGTTAAAGTCAGACCCGCAGGAGAAAATCAGGAGACCATACAGTACAAAGTGAACTTAGAAACAAATCAATCTTCAATCCCCCTATCAATAATAATAAACACATCGATGTGTTCAAGATAGTAGTATTACAAGACTTGAAGATAAAGAAAAAAGAAGAACCTAACTACGGTATATAAAAAGTGGCATAAAAAAACTCATAAAAAGGAAAGATGTGGTCATCCAGTGGATAAAGGAGGGGTATTGTGTTCCTCTCCAAAGATCAGTATAATGAGAGCATGCTTAAACTTTTAGAGAATAAAACTACCTATAGCTGATTACCTAGTAACCCCATGTTCAAATGATGATTAGAATTGCCATATCCCTCATTCTGCTTCGAGAGTCTTGGGCCTCGTACACACCACCGGATCTATCCGCTGGAATTGATCCACGGATCAGTTCCAGCAGATAAATCCGGTCGTCTGTACGGCCTAGCGGATATTTATCCGCGGAGATTTGTCGGCCGGATCGATTTCAAGCGGATATAAATTTCTTAGCATGCTAAGAAATCTATCCGCTTGAATCGGGTCCAGCGGATTGATCCCGTGGTCTGTACAGACTCACCGGATCAATCCGTCCGCTCCCCTCCCTCGCATGCGTCGTAATGATTCGACGCATGCGTGGAAGTACTTACCTTCCAGCGTCGCGCACGTCGCCGCGTCATCATCGTGGCGACGGCGCGACACGTCACCGCGGAAGAATTCCGCGCGGATTTTGATCCGATGGGGAGTACAAGCCATCGGATCCAAATCCGGAGGAGGAATCTCCGCTGGAAACGGTACGCCGGACCGTTTCCAGCGGAGATCCCCTCGTGTGTACGGGGCCTTGGAGTTTGTACTCTATTTCTGTCTATCGGATCATTGTGTTGATGAGATCTATTAGGTATATTGCAATCAGATTCTTTGTTTACATATTGAGGAAGGACTCTAATGCCGCGTACACACGATCAGTCCATCCGATGAGAACGGACCGATGGACCATTTTCATTGGTTAACCGATAAAGCTGACTGATGGTCCGTCGCGCCTACACACCATCGGTTAAACGATCGTGTCAGAACGCGGTGACGTAAAACACAACGACGTGCTGAAAAAAACGAAGTTCAATGCTTCCAAGCACGCGTCGACTTGATTCTGAGCATGCGTGGATTTTTAACCGATGGTCGTGCCTACTAACAATCGGGTTTGTCCTATCGGTTAGGAATCCATCGGTTAATTTTAAAACAAGTTGACTTTTTTTTAACCGATGGTTAACTTAGCAATGGCGCCCACACACGATCGGTTTTGACCGATGAAAATGGTCCATCAGACCTTTCTCATCGGTTTACCGATCGTGTGTACGCGGCATAACAGTTTTTTCTGGTGGAGATGGGATCCAGATGTCCCAATTGGCTATGCCATTTGAACACTTGGTCATTGGTAAAAAATCTATTTAAAATCAGTGGGGTAGATTCAGGTATCTCCGCCTAAAGTTACGGCGGCGCAGCATAGTGTATTTACGCTACGCCTCCGCAACTTACAGGAGCAAGTGCTGTATTCAGAAAGCACTTGCTCGGTAATTTGCGGCGGCTAAGCGCAAAAGGGGTCGGGGTAAGTGTGCGTAATTCAAATGATCCGGTAAGGGGCGTGGATCATTTAAATTAGGCGCGTTCCCGCGCCGAACGTACTGCGCATGCGCCGTCCCTAAAATTTCCCGACGTGCATTGTGGTAAATGACGTCGCAAGGACGTCATTGGTTTTGACGTAAACGTAAATGGCGTCCAGCGCCATTCACTGACGACTTACGCAAACGTCGTAAAATTTTCAAATCGCGACGCGGGAACGACGTCCATACTTAACATTGGCTGCGTCTCCTAATAGCAGGAGCAACGTTACGACGAAAACGACTTACGCAAACGACGTAAAAAACTACCGCCGGGCGCACGTACGTTTGTGAATCGGCGTAAGTATTTAATTTGCATACTCTACGCTGACAACTACGGAAGCGCCACCTAGCGGCCAGCGTGAGAATGCACCCTAAGATACGACGGCGTAAGAGACTTATGCCAGTCGTATCTAAGGCCTCGTACACACCACCGGATCTATCCGCTGGGATTTATCCCCGGATCAGTTCCAGCGGATAGATCCGGTGGTGTGTACGTCCGAGCGGACATTTATCGGCGGAAAAAATTTCAGCCGACGGATTTCCAGCGGATAAAAATTTCTTAGCATGCTAAGAAATCTATCCGCTGGAATCCTGTCCAGCGGATTGATCCGGTGGTCTGTACAGACTCACCGGATCAATCCGTCCGCTCCTCTCCCTCGCATGCATCGTAATGATTTGACGCATGCGTGGAAGTCTTTATCTTCCAGCATCGCGCACGTCGCCGCGTCATCATCGCGGCGACACGTCACCGCGGATGGATTCCGCGCGGATTTCGATCTGATGGTTAGTACAACCATCAGATCAAAATCCGCCAGAGGATTTATCCACTGGAACGGTCCGGAGGACCGTTTCCAGCGGATAATCCTCTCGTGTGTACGGGGCCTTAGGCTAATGTCAGCGTATCTAGCTTTCTGAATACAGAAAATAGATACGCCGGCGTAGCTTTGAATTTACGCAGCGTATCTATGGATACGCTGGCGTAAATCGTTCGTGAATCTACCCCATATGATTCTCAAGCAGAGAAAATAGGACACAAATTCACCAAAAAAGGCTATGATAATAAATACATAAAAGACAAAATATCAGAAGTAGCAGAAATGAACCGCAATGAACTGATCAGAGACAAGATAAAACATGGACACAGGTTGGACTAAAATGTACAATATAAAAAGATAAAAATCATCAAACGGCATTGGCACATATTGCTGACGGATAAACTATTCCAAGAGGTTCTACCTCGTAATCCTAAATTTGTCTATAAAAAAGCTCCTACGATACGGAATAAGATTGTGAAAAGCATTGCGGATCCACCAGTGGCGGCCCGTCCATAGGGGCGCCCGCGCGCCGCCCCCCATCCCACAGTCAGTAAAAAAAAAAAAAAAATTTTTAAATCTGTCCCTTTAAGATTTTTTTTTTTCCGAAAAACGGGCCTTATGTGCTCTGTGTCCGCGCGCCGGACGCCGGGAACAGTGCTGTAGGAGTAGCGCCACGTCTGTGCAATCACGGGATTGCAGACGCGGCGCTACATTGGCACAAAAAAAATGCCTTTGTGGCGTTCTCCATCGCGCCACTCGCTTCCGGCGCGATGGAGTCTATTGTTATGGCCGGGCGGGTGCATACACTGTGTGTCGGTGACTCATAGTGCGCTCAGCCTATCAGCGGCCGCAGCAATGTCCCGTCGCGGCCGCTGATAGGCTGAGCGCACTGTGAGTCACCAACCCCCAGGAAGTGGAAGAGACCGGGACCGGAGAACGGGACGGCGATATCGGAACAACGGGGGATCGTAGGCAGGTAAGTGAAAGTTTATTTTGTATAGTTTTACAGCCCGGGCACAGCGGGGGTTAAAAGTTTTAGCTTAGAGAACTCCTTTAAAGCAATGCCTGTGTATTCTCGAGGTCTACGGACCTCAAGTTGCATCAAAGTGGTATTTTATTATTTCCGTGGTAAACAGAAGAGCGACAATTAAAAAAAAAAGCAGGGGCCCAGATTCAAGAAGCAATTGCGCCTGTGTAACCATAGGTTACACAGCGCATATGCTTACTTGCTCCGGCGTTACGAATGCTCCTGATTCAGGAACATCGTAACGCCGACTGCAGCCTAAAATCTGCGTGGCATAAGGCTCTCATGCCACGCATATCTTAGGCTGCATTCTTGCGATGGCCGCTAGGGGGCGCTCCCATTGTGCTCAGTGTATAGTATGCAAATTGCATACTAACACCGATTCACAATGTTGCGCGAGCCCTGCGTACGCAATTTACGTCGTTTCCGTACGGCGTGTTTAGCGTAAGGCTGCCCCTTCTAATAGCAGGGGCAGCCAATGCTAAAGTATACCCGTCGTTCCCGCGTTGCGACGTTCGAATTTTACGTAATTCGCGTAAGTGATTCGTGAATGGCGCTGGACGCCATTCACGTTTACTTTGAAGCAAATGACGTCCTTGCGACGTCATTTGCCGCAATGCACGTCTGGAAAGTTTCCCGACGGAGCATGCGCTCTACGCTCCGCGCGAGAGCGCGCCTAATTTAAATGATTCCCGCCCCCTACGGGATCATTTACATTAGGCGCCCTTACACAGGGCAAGTTTACACAGCGCACACGCAATTTACGGAGCTACTGCTCCATGAATCGCGGGTAGCGCAGTAAATTTGCGGGGGCGCAGGGCAAAAACGTTGCCCTGCGCCTCCGCAAGAAAGGGGCAAATCTACCTGAATCCGGGCCAATATTTTTTACTTTTTGCTATAATAAATATCCCCAAAAATATATATAAAAAAAAACTTTTTCCTCAGCTTTGGCCGATACGTATTCTTCTACAAATTTTTAGTGAAAAAAAATCGCAATAAGCATATATTGATTGGTTTGTGTAAAAGTTATAGCGGCTACAAAATAGGGGATAGATTTATAGCATTTTTATTTTTTTTACTAGTAATGGCGGCGATCAGTGGTTTTTATCATGACTGTGACATTGCGGCGGAGACACCGGACACTTTTGACACTATTTTGGGAACATTCACATTTATACATCTATAAATTTGCACTGATTACTGTGTAAATGTGACTGGAAGGGAAGGGGTTAACACTAGGGGGCGATCAAGGGGTTAAATGTGTATCCTAGTGCGTGATTCTAACTGTAGGTGGAGGGGGCTGACTGGGGGAGGTGACCAATCTGTTTCCCTATGTACAAGGGACACAGCATCGGTCTCCTCTCCCTGACAGGACGTGAATCTCTGTGTTTACACACAGAGACCACGGTCCTGCTCAGTTACTGGGCAATCGCGGGTGCCCGGCGGACATCGCGGCCTAGTGGCTCTGCAGGGCAAGGACGTCCTCTCAGAACAAGAGCACTATCATGCTGCCGTCAATTGACGGCGGGCGGTAGTAAAGTGGTTAAACAGTTAACATTTAACTCTATAACATTCAATTCAGCAGCTGCAGCATAATATAAGGGGGTCTTCAAAAAGTTTCCGCACTTTTATATTTGCGCTGGAAATGGTAAGGGGGAGCAGTAGTGATGTCGCAAACCTAAAATTTTCGGTTCGCTAATGGCGAACTTCCGCAAATGTTGGCGAACCGGGCGAACCGCCATAGACTTCAATGGGCAAGTGAATTTTAAAACCCACAGGGACTCTTTCTGGCCACAATAGTGATGGAAAAGTTGTTTCAAGGGGACTAACACCTGGACTGTGGCATGCCGGAGGGGGATCCATGGCAAAACTCCAATGGAAAATTACGTAGTTGTCGCAGAGTCCGTTTTTAATCCATAAAGGGCATAAATCACCTAAGATTCATAAATTGTTTGGAATAACGTGCTTTAAAACATCAGGTATGATGTTGTAACGATCAGGTAGTGTAAGGGTTAGGGTTAGGGTTACAGACAGGTTTAGGGTTAGGGTCAGTGTAACAGATAGGGTTAGGGTAACAGATAGGGTTAGGGTTACAGATAGGGTTAGGGTTAGGGTAACAGACAGGGTTAGGGTTACAGATAGGGTTAGGTTTAGGGTTACAGACAGGGTTAGGGTTAGGGTTACAGACAGGGTTAGGGTTACAGATAGGGTTACAGACAGGGTTAGGGTTAGGGTTACAGACTGTAACCCTAACCCTATCTGTAACCCTAACCCTGTCTGTAACCCTAACCCTAACCCTGTCTGTAACCCTAACCCTATCTGTAATCCTAACCCTAACCCTGTCTGTAACCCTAACCCTAACCCTATCTGTAACCCTAACCCTATCTTTTACCCTAACCCTAACCCTATCTGTAACCCTATCTGTAACCCTAACCCTGTCTGTAATAGGGTTAGGGTTCACAGTGAAAGACCAAACTCTGACTATGTCCTCAGAACTTTTCGAGTTCAGGGTACGTGGCCTCTGAACACTGGGCATTATTCTACGGCCAAAGGGAATCACAGCACCATGACCACGATGGCCCCTGCAGGGTGGTCTGCCTCTGCCTGTCATTTTTGTTAGATTAGTTTAGTTGTACTATGCGTGCAAGCTACTGTGCCACCAGATATGAGATGTGGCACTGGACAAGTGAGGCAAAGACACCCTGGCAGACAAATGACTACTATTATATATAAAAACAAAATTCACTGCAATACATATCAACTGTGCCAACACAATATAGATGAGATGTGGCACTGGACAGATGGGCACAGTTTACGCTGTGAGCCTGGGCCCCTTATATTACACAGCACCCCACAGCTCTGGACCCCTTTACATAGCACCCTGCACCACTGGACCCCTTTATATTACACAGCCCCCTGCACCACTGGGCCCCTTACATTACACAGTCCCTTGCACCTCTGGACCCCTTTACATTGAACAGTACCCTGCACCACTGGACCCCTTTACATTACACAGCACTGCACCACTGGACCCCTTTATATTACACAGCACTGCACCACTGGACCCCTTTATATTACACAGCACTGCACCACTGGACCCCTTTATATTACACAGCAGCTTGCACTACTGGGCCCCTTACATTACACAGCACCCCACAGCTCTGGACCCCTTTACATAGCGCCCTGCATCACTGGACCCCTTTACATTACACAGCACCCTGCACGTCTGGACCCCTTTACATTACACAGCCCCCTGCACCACTGGGCCCCTTACATTACACAGCACCCTGCATCACTGGACCCCTTTACATTACACATCACCCTGCACCTCTGACCCCTTTACATTACACAGCACTGCACCACTGGACCCCTTTACATTACACAGCACTGCACCACTGGACCCCTTTACATTACACAGCACCCTGCACCTCTGACCCCTTTACATTACACAGCACTGCACCACTGGACCCCTTTACATTACACAGCACTGCACCACTGGACCCCTTTATATTACACAGCATTGCACCACTGGATCCCTTTTTATATTACACAGCACTGCACCACTGGACCCCTCTATATTACACAGCAGCTTGCACCACTGGGCCCCTTACATTACACAGTACCCCACAGCTCTGGACCCCTTTACATAGCACACTGCATCACTGGACCCCTTTACATTACACAGCACCCTGCACCCCTTTACATTACACACCCCCATGCACCACTGGGCCCCTTACATTACACAGCACCCCTGCACCTCTAATCTAACTAAACTATAGAGTGTAAAAATATATGTACAACTCCTGGTGATGTGTATATATATCCTCTACACACTGTAACATTAACTGACTAGCCTGCCTGCTCTATCTAACGCCAAAAAATTACACACTCTCTCTCTCTCTCTCTCTCTCCCTGTAAACCACGCAGCACAGATTACAGAGAAAAAAAAGCAGACTGATTAATTAGCCCTAACAAGGGCTGTTTGGGGTGCTGTTCTAACAGCAGAGATCAGATGAGTCTTTCAGGACTGGAGTACAATGCCCTAGCTAGCGCTTTACCTATGAAATCTGCAGCAGCAACGCTGTCCCTCCTTTCACTAAGAATGCAAGTTCAGAATGAATCTAAAATGGATGCTGCCTGAGGGGTGGGAGGGTCAGGGAGAGAGGGTATGCTGCTGATTAACTAGAATGTGTCTGCTGACTGTGAGGTAGAGGGTCAAAGTTTGCTCAATGTTAATTAATAGGAGGCGGATCGAACATCGCATATGTTCGCCCGCGGCGGCGAACGCGAACAAGCAAAAATCGTTGCAAACTATTCGCCGGCGAACAGTTCTGTACATCTCTAGGGAGGAGTAGTAATTGGTCATTGTCTGAGAGTCATGTCATGTGACTAGTCTATTTGGCAAGCCGGCTGACCTTGCCATTTAGTAGAAGAGTTGTCACGCTCTGGTGAAGATGGCTGCAAATTTTTTATTTTTTTTCTATATATAATTTATTTATTTAAGTTATCCAGCATACAGAAAGCGACCAATTCATTTGGTCAGATACAGCAATCAAGTGAGCACCAAACAAGTCTATACAAAATCCAATATACAACATTAATCATGATTAATATAGATGTGTGGGCAGCCATATTGGAATGCCTAATAATACTAATAATTTCATCCAAACTTGATTATTTTGGAATAGTCCACATTCTAAACTCAGTTAATCATTCCCATCCTGAGTGCACGGATAACATACTTTCCTTTAACACCTTTAAAGTAAACCAGAAACCCAAACCCCCCCAAAAAAGGAGAGGGGGTGTGTTACGTACCTGCCGGGTGAGCCTGACGTGCAGTGGGAAGGCCTTCTCGTACAACCCCGACTCAAGGGCCACCGATGTTGCAACAGTGGCCGCAAGAGCCTGGCGGTGTATGGGTGCCTGGTTTGTCTTGTTCTTGTCAGTCCAGCTGGTGCAGCAGGAAACAGGAAGCAGGATGGTAGATGCAGGGCTGGGGAGACACTGAATGCGTAGTCAGACAAGCCGGGTTTGGTAACAGACGATCAGATGTAGGCATAGACGACAGGCATAGAATGGTCAGGATACAGGCAAAGTTTGGCAACAGGATATCAAGCAGGGTAGAGCTGAGAGTGGTCACAAGGCAGGCTGGGATCAGGATAACAGAGAGCAATCGTAGTCAAACAAGCCGGGTCAAACACAGGAAACAGATCAGATCACAGGAACAGGAAGTCACGGGAAAAGGTATGAACTGCAGATCATGCAGTGAAGACACAGTGCTGCTGAGGTGTTTAAATTAGGCAGCCTGTTGCCAATCACTGGAATCAGTCTGCACTATTAACTCTTAGGTGGCAGGTCCATGACAGAGTGAATACAGTCTCCGGAACCAATGTAACTGTCGGCAGGGGAGATGGGGGACCCAATAGGCCCCCTCTTCCCGCTCTATATCTAGTAACCTCAGGGTACAAAAAGGGCCTTCCCTTCCTCCGAGAATTTAAATGTGTTCCATTGGGCCCAAGTTTCGGAGTAAATCTCATGTCGATTTTGAGACGATAATGGCAAGTCCTCCATCCTATTTACCTCTTCAATTCTTGTAAGCCACAAAGAAATTGTGGGATGTCTTGTGTCTCTCCACTGCCGGGCAATGCACGATCTGGTAGTATTGATAAGATGACGCAAAATTGATTTAATATATGTTTTTTCAGGTATGTCCGAAACATGTAACAGAAATAAAGCCGGGTCTTGTGTAAGGGTATGCTTAGTGAATTTCTAAGCTATCTGATGTACCTCCCTCCAAAAGTGCTACAGTCTCGAACAAGATCAGAAAATATGAAGTAAGGTCCCCCTCTCTTCCTGGCACCTCCAACATTTGTCAGGGATCGAGGGGGAATATTTATTAGTGAGGGTGTGTGGGAACAGGGACCGTCTACTCACATAGTTGTTCTAAGGGGGTCGTTGGTCGTTCAAATCTATCCGGGGGTGTGAGAGTATTAAAAAAATGTTGCAACTGCACTCCACTCCAGAGGTCAAGACAGAAGCGATCATTTGGCGAGGTCAGCACGGACAATGAAGGCCAAGTCGTATCTTGTGCAAAATGCGAGACCTGATAGCATTGCAAGTCTAAAAGTGTTCTAAATGGTGCCTCCTGTAGTCCCGGGGGGCAAGCGGGGATTCCCCACATTAGGATACATACAGGGGGGAATGAACTGGTGATATTGAGGTAGTAGAGCATACAGTGGGTGACCGCGATATTGTGTCAATCTCGCTCCCTTCCTCGGCAAAATTGACCACCTACGAGCCCCATCGCGGGAGCCAGTGCCGAGCTGGCTTGCCGCGATGGAGACAAAGCCGTCATAGAAGCGACAGGAGATCCGACTTGGATTCCCGCCAATTCTAGCTGCAGCGTTTGGTATGCATCCTGAGAAAGAACTCCACGCCAAATTTTAAATAAAAAAAACGGCATGGGTTCCCCCCAGGAGCATACCAGGCCCTCCCCTATGCTGAAAAACCTACGTGGGGGGTCCCCCCACAATCCATACCAGACCCGTATCCAAAGCACGCTGCCTGGCTGGTCAGGAATGGGGGTGGGGATGAGCGAGCGGCCCCCCTCCTGAGCCGTACCAGGCCGCATGCCCTCAACATGGGGGGGTTGGGTGCTCTGGGGCAGGGGGGGCGCACTGCGGCCCCCGCCCACCCCAGAGCACCCTGTCCCCATGTTGATAAGGACAGGGCCTCTTCCCGACAACCCTGGCTGTTGGTTGTCGGGGTCTGCGGGCGGGGGGCTTATCGGAATCTGGGATCCCCTTTAAATACCAGATACCGGCCCCCACCCTAAGTGAATGAATATGGGGTACATCGTACCCCTACCCATTCACCTGGAGACAAAGTGTAAAAGTAAATAAACACACGACACAGGGTTTTTAAAATAATTTATTAGTCTGCTCCGGGGGCTCCCCTGTCTTCTATAACTCTTTTAGCAGGGGGGGCTTCTTCTTCACCGCCATCTGGTTCTCTTCCGCTCTCCGGTGGGTCTTCTCCGCTCCCGGGGGTCTTCTCCGTTCTCTGGGGTCTTCTCCGCTCTCGGGGGTCTTCTCCGTTCTCACGTGGGTAGGTACCGGAGCATGTGACTGTGACATCATAAGAGAGGCCTATATAAATCGGATGCAAACTGCGCACCCGTCATTGCAGCGCGAAGAGGCATTGTGTCAACATCGGAAGAAGGCAGAAGAAGAGAAGAAGACGTCACAGAAGAGCGTGCTGGCCACCGCTAGTAATTGAGCTAACACACGAAGATAGCGACGGCCAGCCCTGAAGGAGAAGGCACCGGAGAGCGGGAGAAGAATCGGGGAGCGTCAAGTCAACAGCGGAGAGCGGAGAAGATAGAAGAAGACCCCCGGAGAACGGAGAAGACCCCCGGAGAGCGGAGAAGACCCCCCGGAGAACGGAGAAGACCCCCCGGAGAACGGAGAAGACCCCCCGGAGAACGGAGAAGACCCCCCGGAGAACGGAGAAGACCCCCCGGAGAGCGGAGAAGACCCCCCGGAGAGCGGAGAAGACCCCCCGGAGAGCGGAGAAGACCCCCCGGAGAGCGGAGGAGAACCAGACGGCGGTGAAGAAGCCCCCCTGCTAAAAGAGCTAAAGAAGACAGGGGGGCCCGCGGAGCAGACTAATAAATTATTTAAAAAACCCTGTGTGGTGTGTTAATTTACTTTTACACTTTGCCTCCAGGTGAATGGGTAGGGGTACGATGTATCAGAAAAAAGGATAGAAAATATCCTCACATGTAGTGTACATGTGGATATTTAGATGTAAAAGTGTGCTACGTCCTAGTGTAAATGATAAAGGAAATAACTAGGGGCGTGTTGATTGATCTTTTTAGGCACAATTGGTTGGTCGAAATATAGTCAATACAGAGAATAATTTTCTCTAAAAAGTTTTTGGTTTATTAAGACATAAAAGGAAAATTATAGTACACATTAAAATTAGATTGCCATTCGCAGCAAGACTATCTGATGAACCAACTTGAAAACTTAGCAAGCCTCTCTAGACAAAGTCACAGGAATAGTAAGAGAATAACAGATAACAATATATCCAAATTATGGTTGTAAACTTTCAAAACACGAAAGGCAACCTATGGGTACAAATAATAATAGTGGTCCTGTGTAGTTTGTGGAGGTGCAGGCAGAGAATGTTTGCAGTCTCTCGGGAGACTTGCGGAGGAACTTGCCGCCATCACCACTACCCAGGTTCACTTTTGCCATAACAGCCCCTATAGGCTGATATCCAGGCATGTTTACCAGGTGTACTTGATACCCTATTTACTAGGGATCTTAACAATAATTTTTCTGATATTCGGTGGGATTCTTTATTATCCCTCCCTCCCCCCAGGCATTATTATCCTCCATTGAAGACTTATTGCCCTCATCCAGGGTTTTTACTATTTGCTTAAACGTCCAGCAGCCCGGACATAGCTAACCTTTTTGTGCTGGGAAATTCCTTCTCTATGCCCAGTGTCTACATTATTTGGATTATCACCCTTGCTCCAAATACTATCTCCAACCATACTTAGACTCCGCAAGGAAGCGCTGTAAGTTAGCGCGAAACCGGTCGAGTCAACTAACCGTGCAAGTCATACCATCGCAGACATTCTCTGCCTGCACCTCCACAACTACACAGGACCACTATTATTATTTGTACCCATAGGTTGCCTTTCATGTTTTGAAAGTTTACAACCATAATTTGGATATATTGTTATCTGTTATTCTCTTACTATTCCTGTGACTTTGTCTAGAGAGGCTTGCTAAGTTTTCAAGTTGGTTCACCAGATAGTCTTGCTGTGAATGGCAATCTCATTTTAATATGTACTATAATTTTCCTTTTATGTCTTAATAAACCAAAAACTTTTTAGAGAAAATTATTCTCTGTATTGACTAATTTCGACCAACCAATTGTGCCTAAAAAGTCCAATCAACTCGCCCCCAGTTATTTCCTTTATCAGGGGTACGATGTACAACATATTCATTCACTTAGGGTGGGGGGGGCGGTATCTGGGGGCCCCCTTATGTAAGGGGGCTCCAAGATTCCAATAAGCCCCCCACCCGCAGACCCCGACAACCAACAGCCAGGGTTGTCGGGAAGAGGCCCTGTCCTTATCAACATGGGGACAGGGTGCTCTGGGGTGGGGGGGGCCGCAGTGCGCCCCCCCTGCCCCAGAGCACCCAACCCCCCATGTTGAGGGCATACGGCTCAGGAGGGGGGACGCTCGCTCGTCCCCACCCCCATTCCTGACCGGCCGGGCAGCGTGCTTTGGATACTGGTCTGGTATGGATTGTGGGGGAACCCCCCACATCGGTTTTTCGGCGTAGGGGTGTCTCCTTACAATCCATACCAGACCTAAGGGCCTGGAATTTTCCTGCAGGGAACCCATGCCGGTTTTTTATTAAAAATTTCGGGTGGAGTTCCTTCTCAGGATGCATACCAAACGCCGCAGCTAGAATTGGCGGGAATCCAAGTCGGATCCCCGTCGCTTCTATGACGCGCTCGCTGGAATGTGCTTTGTCTATTCCAGCGAGTGTGAGATGTCAGCACCCTGTCGCCGAGAATCAGCGCTATGCTGTCGTGCTGGAAACACATTCTCGGCAACAGGTACAGTATTCAAGAGCAAATACGCAGCGTAGGGCCCAGGTTGGGTGCTTTTTAAGAGCAGGACTGAGATCTCTACAGCACAAAACTGCACGGCGCAATAGGACCCCACATTGTGATTGCTCAATCTTTGGCCATATTTTAAGACTTGCATGCCTGCACCAGTCTATTAATCTCGCCATATGAGCCGCCTAGTAATATTTCTGCTTGTCCAATACCGCTACCCCGCCGTGATGCTTAGGCATGGTCATTAGACGGCGTTGTAGTCTAGGCCTTTTCTGGGCCCAAATGAAATCAGTTATTAACGCATCAATCTGTTTAAAAAAATTCTGGAGGTATGTGAAGGGGTAATGTTTGAAAAAGATAAAAAAATTTAGGCAGAATTTACATTTTAATTATATTACATCTACCGAACCAAGAGTAGAAGCCCTGATGCCAGATTAAAGTGCTTACTCTACTAAGTAGAGGTGGAAAATTCAACGTGTAAGTTTGATCCAGTTTAGGTGGAATAAACATGCCCAAATATTTGAGGGCCGTAGAAGTCCACCTAAAGTTAAAATTCGCTTTTAAGGCATTAATTTGAGTCAACAATATGGATACACCCATTGCCTCTGATTTAGGCATGTTTATTTTTAAATTGGAAAGGGCGCCATATAACTGGTTTAGTAAGTAAAAATAAAAGGTCATCCGCATATGCGGATACCTTATGGCAGGCATGTCCAAAGTCCGGCCCGGGGGCCAAATGCGGCCCCCCTGTTGTTTTAATATGGCCCCCTGGGGATTTGGATAGATATATTGTTTGTGGCCCCCAGGGATATATACTGTATTTATTGGCATTGCCTTGGAGGGGACAGGGAGGGGGCAGGACGAGCGCCATCAGATTACATGAAAAGAATCTCCTGTTTACTCAGCAGCGTCTCTATTGGAAGTCCCGTCACCTGGGATGCCATTGGACGACTGTTCTGTCTATCATAGGAGGCGGGACCTTGTATTAAAGAGGCCACAGGGTAAACAGGAGATTTTCCTGTTTGTAATCTGTCGGCACTTGTCCCGCCCCCCTCCCGAAGTCTGTAGCCAGAGACGGGGTGGAACAAAGCCGAGGATCAGGAACCAGGAGAAACATCCGTAGCCGGGTCGGTAACCAGGAGCAAACAGCACGATCACAGAAGGGGTATCAGACGAGAGGCCCAAGCAAGGAACTGCTGCAGCTGCCGTCATATATATATGCTGAGCAGCCAGCTCCTCCCAGTGGGAAGGAGGAGCCGCAGTGTGAGGCAGGTTACAAGAACCCCATGAAGCAAGATGGCTGCCAGCACATGTCAGTGATGAGAAGCCTGCAAAGAGGTAAGACCATGACAGTACCTCCCCTTCAAGGGCCCCTCCTCTGCGGCGCAAAATACGGCTTCCGGGGCAGGAGCATGGACATCTGCGGAGGGAACCCAGGAACGCTCCTCTGGACCATACCCACGCCAGTGGACCAAGAACTGCAACCGGCCACGGACCAAGCGTGAGTCCAGGATATCCATCACCTCGTATTCTTCATGATCGCCCACCTGGACAGGACGAGGCCGAGGAACTGAGGAAGTGAAACGATTGCATATTAGTGGTTTCAACAGGGAAACGTGAAACACATTGGAAACCCACATTCCAGGTGGAAGCGCAAGAGCATAGGCAACCGGGTTCACCCTGCGGAGCACACGGAAGGGACCAACAAAGCAAGGAGCCAGCTTAGGAGTAGGCACTCGGAGTTTGAGATTGCGAGTGGACAACCATACACGATTTCCGACCTGGTAGGAAGGAGCAGGCAACCGTCTGCGATCAGCCTGGAGCCTCTGGCGCTGGGCAGAGACCCCGAGGGACCTCTGGATCTGTACCCATGAAGCACGTAGGGCAGAAAGATGGTCCTCCACAGCCGGAACATCTTGGAGAGAATGACTCCGGTAATACGGCAGGTTGAAATCCATAATTGCCCTATTTATGGAGACATCCCAGAGGAAGAGTTAACCGCCGTGTTCCTGGCAAACTCAGCCCATGGCAGAAGGTCAACCCAATTGTCCTTATGATCGGAGACATAGCAACGAAGAAATTGCTTCAGGGCTTGATTGGATCGCTCTGCGGCCCCATTGGACTGGGGGTGGTAAGCCGAAGAGAAGGAGAGTCGAATACCCAACTGAGAGCAAAAGGCACGCCAGAACCTGGACACAAACTAGCTCCCTCGATCCGAAACTATCTCTTTAGGCAAACCGTGCAACCGGAAGACCTCCCTGGCGAAAACCGTGGCCAACTCCTGTGCAGTGGGTAACTTCTTGAATGGAACACAGTGGCACATTTTGGAGAACCGATCCACAATCATGAGAATGACCGTATGGCCTCGGGACACAGGAAGGTCCACAATGAAGTCCATCCCTAGGTGTGACCATGGGCGCTCCCCATTGGGAATGGGCTGTAGAAGTCCCAACGGAAGGTGCCGGGGGGGATTTATTCTGGGCACAAACAGAGCATGCCGCTACATATGCAGCAATGTCAGACCGTAGAGAAGGCCACCAGAACAAACGTGAGACAGCCCAGGACAGCTGATTCTTTCCAGGATGACCCGTGGTCTTGGCGTTATGGTAGGTTCGCAACAACCGGGTACGCAACTCCTCAGGCACAAAGCACCTACCATTGGGTCTCCCAGAGGGAGCACCGGATTGGGCCGCCAGAATCTGCTCTCCAAGGGGAGAGGTCAGGCTGGTGCGGATGTCGGCCACGATCTGATTTGGAGGTATGACCGAAGTCGGTATCGAATCCTCCTTGGGCAGCTCGGGGAATTGACGTGATAAGGCATCCGCCCTGATGTTCTTGGAACCGGGTAAGTAGGAGACCACATAATTAAAGCGTGACAGGAACAGGGCCCATCTGGCCTGATGGGGTGTCAATCTCTTGGCTTCCAAAAGGTACGTCAGATTCTTGTGGTCCGTCAGGATGAGAACCGGAACCACAGAACCCTCGATCAAGTGCATCCATTCTTTGAGAGCCTGCACGATAGCTAACAGCTCTCTGTCACCAATCTGGTAGTTGCATTCCGCGGGAGACAGTTTCCTGGAGTAGAACCCACAAGGAAGCAGAGGACCCTCTGGTGTCCGACGCTGAGACAGAAGGACGCCTACTCCCGTCTCAGACGCATCCACCTCAAGGACAAAGGGCAACCCAGGATTGAGATGAGACAGTATTGGAGCCGAAGCAAAGGTAGTTTTTAGAGCCTCAAAAGCCAGGATGGCCTCGGCCGGCCAATCATGGGAATTACTGCCCTTCCTGGTCAGATCCGTGAGAGGCTTGGCCAGCATGGAGAAGTCCCTGATGAACTTCCGATAATAATTGGCGAAGCCCAAAAATCGCTGCAGGGAACGAAGACCAGTGGGCTGTGGCCACTGTAGGACTGCCGAAACCTTCTCAGGGTCCATGGAGAACCCTTCCGTGGAAATGATGTAACCTAAGAAGGTTACCTGGGACCGGTGAAATTCGCATTTCTCAAGCTTACAGAAAAGCTTGTTCTCTCGTAATCGTCCAGAATGTGGACCTCCATGGATTCAGAGTACACCAAGATATCATCCAAATAGACCACTACACACTGCTGCAACAGGTCACGAAAAACATCATTGATAAATTCCTGAAAGACTGCGGGCGCATTGCACAACCCAAAGGGCATAACCAGGGATTCGTAATGACCGGTCCTGGTGTTGAACGCGGTCTTCCACTCATCACCCTCCCTGATCCTTACAAGGTTATATGCAGCCCTCAGGTCGAGTTTGGTAAAGACCGTTGCCCCCTTGAGACGGTCGAACAACTCGGAAATCAATAGAATCGGGTATGCATTCTTAATCGTGATGCGATTTAGGCCCCTATAGTCGATGCAAGGCCTCAATTCTCCGCCCTTCTTCTTTACAAAGAAAAATCCAGCCCCCGCTGGGGAGGAGGATTTGCGAATGTGCCCCCGGGAAATCGCCTCCCTCACGTACTCCTCCATGGCTTCATTCTCGGCAACCGACAGTGGATACACCCTGCCACGAGGAGGAATGGCACCACAATCGTATGGGCGGTGTGGAGGCAGGGCACCAGCGCGCACCTTATCGAATACATCTAGGTACTCCCTGTATTCAGAGGGCAACACGGAGTCCGAGGAGGCACACAACACCTTGATAGGCCCATGGATGCAACTAGCCCCACACTGTGGGGACCACGAGAGGATCTCAGCCGATCTCCAATCGAAAGTCGGATTATGCCTCTGGAGCCAGGGGTACCCCAAGACCACCGAGTAGTGAGGAGACAAAATTACTTGAAGGCAGACCGATTCCCTGTGAACGGCCCCAATGGCTATCTCCACTGGAAGGGTCTCATGAGTCACCTGCGGTGGCTGAAGGGGTCTGCCGTCAATCACCTCCAGAACCAGCGGAGAAGCTCGAGCCTGCAGAGGAATAGAGTTTGCGGCAGAAAATCTACTGTCGATGAAAAGACCACCAGCGCCCGAATCCACCAACGCCTGGGCCGCCACCGAGCCCCCGGCCCAGGAGAGGACAACGGTGAGCAGTGGTTTTCAGCACGGAAAACCGGGGACGAAGAAACTCCACCCAAGATCTGTCCCCGACAGGATCTCAGGTGCGAGCGTTTCCCGGACGGTTCGGACATGACAACCGAAAATGCCCACTGAGGCCGCAGTACATGCAACGACCCTCAGGTCTCCGAAGTGCCCTCTCCCCCTCAGACAGACGAGCAAACCCCAGCTGCATGGGCTTGCCCCCAGACACGTCAACACCAGGAGGCGTGGGAGGAGAGGGAGGCACGGGTGGGACAGCAAACGTAGGCGCCAATCTGTTGGGAGGCCTCCGCAGGCTCTCCCTGGAGGAAGGTCTCTCCCTGAGTCTGGTGTCAATCAGAATCAGGAAGGAAATGAGAGCCTCGAGCTCCACGGGTAGGTCCTTAGCCGCAATCTCATCTTTCAAGGTGTCAGAGAGACCATGGGTGAAGGCCGCCACCAGGGCCTCATTATTCCAGCCCACCTCTGCTGCCAGGGTACGAAACTCAATGGCGTATTCGGCTACCGATCGTGAACCCTGTCTGATGGACATGAGGAGCTTCGCAGCAGAGGCAGAGCGAATCGGCACAAATCGAAAGCCCTCCGAAGGGAAGCAACAAAACCGGAAAACTCGGCAACCACTGGATTATTGTTCTCCCAAAAAGGACTTGCCCATGCCAAGGCCTTGTCCGAGAGCAGAGAGATCAGGAAGCCCACCTTCGATCTCTCAGTAGGGAAAGCATGTGGCAGCAACTCGAAATAAATGCCCACTTGGTTAAGGAAGCCTCGGCACTGAGTTGGCTCGCCCCCAAAGCGCTGTGAGAGGGGGGGGAGAACTGGTCATACCCCGAGACACCGCAGGCGCAACAACGGGTGCCGGGGTAGACTCTGGCGCAACAACCGGAGCGGCAGTAGGAGCGACAATCGGCCTATCAGCAGCAGGAGCGAGATGAGCGGTGCGTGCAAGCAGGGTTTGCAACGCCTGAGCGAACTGACCCAGCAGGCGATCCTGCTGATCAAGTCTGGCAACCAGCATAGGTAGCGAGGATGGCCCTGTACCGTCAGGATTCATGGCTTGGGCCTAATGTCACGGAAGCATGAATCAGACGTACAAAACAGATAACAGTGTTAGGCACTGTTGGACCAGGTGACGTAGCCAGGTGATGTGGACAGTGGAAAATCCACAACTTGTGGCAGGTGGTGTGGCCAGGTGACGTTGCAGGTGACATGGCAAGTAGACATTCCACAACTTGTGGCAGGTGACGTGGCCAGGTGACGTGGTCAGGTGACATGGCAAGTAGACAATCCACAACTTGTGGCAGGTGACATGGCCAGGTGACGTGGCCAGTGGAGAATCCACAACTTGTGGCAGGTAATGTGGCCGTGTGACGTGGCCAGGTGACATGACAGGTGACGTGGCCAGGTGACGTGGCAAGTGGACAATCCACAACTTGTGGCAAATGATGTGGCAAGGTGACGTGGCCAGTGGACAATCCACAACTTGTGGCCAGGTGACGTGGCAAGTGGACAATTCACAACCTGTGGCAAGTGGACAATCCGCAAGCTTGTGGCAGGTGATGTGGCAAGTGACATGCTAAATACAAGTACACTGCTGCTCTCTCAGCTGCTACTCACTCTGGTCTCACAAAATGGCTGAAATGGTTAATTAATACTTTTTTTTGAGCTTAGGGATGGTCTTATGATCTTTCTTAACCACTTCCATACAGGGCACTTATACACCTTCCCGCCCAGACCAATTTTTAGCTTTCAGCGCTGTTGCACTTTGAATGACAATTGCGCGGTCATGCTACACTGTACCCAAACTAAATTTTTATCATTTTGTACCCACAAATAGAGCTTTCTTTTGGTGGTATTTGATCACCTCTGGGATATTTATTTTCTGCAATTTTTTTTTTTAAATGATCGAAAATTTAGAAAAAAAAAACGTTTTTTTTTGTGTTTCTGTTATAAAACATTGTAAATAAGTAAGTTTTCTCCTTCACTGATGGGCACTGATGGTACTGCACTGACAGGCACTGATAAGGTGGCACTGATGGGCACCAATGAGGTGGCACTGATGTGGTGGCATTGATGGGCACTAATATGCGGCACTGATGGGCACTGATAGACAGCACGGATAGGCGGCATGGGTGGGCTTGGATAGGCGGCACGCATGGGCACGGATAGGTGGCACAGATGGGCACAGATAGGTGGCACGGCTGGGCATGGATAGGCGGCACGGACGGGCACAGATAGGCGGCACGGAGGGCACGGATAGGCAGCACGCATGGGCACGGATAGGTGGCACGCATGGATAGGCGGCACGGATGGGCATGGATAGGCGGCACGGATGGGCACTGATAGGCGGCACGGATGGGCACTGATAGACGGCATGGATGGGCACTGATAGGTGGCACGGATGGGCATAGATGGGCACTATTGTATGTGTTGTACTAATGGATGCCAATCAGTGCCAAACAATGCCTGCCAATCAGTGATGCCCATTGTGGGCACTGATTGGCATCCATTGTGGCACTGATTGGCATCCATTTTTTGTTTTTTTCCTCATCCCTGGTGGTCTAGGGTGGCATCCTTTTTTTTTGGTGGTCTATATGGTCCAGTGGGCATCCCTGGCATCCCTGGTGGTCCAGTGGGCATCCTCGGGGGGGGCTGTGCTGATGATCAATCAGCACAAACCCCCCCCTGTCACAGGAGCAGCCGATCGGCTCTCCTCTACTCGCGTCTGACAGACGCGAGTGAGGAAAACCCGATTACCGGCTTTTCCTATTTATATTGTGAACAGCCATGATTGGACACGGCTCACCGTGAGAGACTCTTTACCTTGATCGGTGTTGCGGGGCGTCAGACTGACACCCTGCAACAACGATCGCCGCGATGCGCGCCCCTGGGGGCGCGCAGCGGCTCAGGATCCTGAGGACGTCATATGACGTCCGGTCAGGATTCTACAACCACTTTGCCGACGTCAATATGTCATTGGCGGGCGGCAAATGGTTAACCAAACGCTTATAAACGCAAACGCGGCAAAATGGGCGTTTCTAAATGCCGGTTTTATCCTTTAAAAACTTGTGTTCAACAGAGTTTGCACCGGCGTCCCGTGTGCACGGGGCCTTATACTAGCAAGGCCGTTTATTTGCAACGGAGAGAAAAAAAGGACAGGAGTTATTCCTGAAGCGATTCCCCCTAGGTGGACTCTACCGCATCTCCCGCTGGGGGGTTGGTTCTCGAGCCTGCGATCTATATCTCGATCTACTGGTGCGGGACTGTGACCCCATTTGTTGGGTCGAATAATCTGGTCGTTGGTCACGCTGAATACGGGATTGTAATGGTTGCAAACAGTCTGGTACCGGGAAAGGTAGAATCTCCAGGAAAGAATGTAATGTAAAAGGAGATGTTCCCTTCCGGATGGGCAATGCAAATGGGAATCTCCACCGGTATGTATGTCCCAGTTGATCCAGAATTGATCCAGCAGTGGTCATAGTAAGGCTTGGCGCTGTAAATTCACCTTAGACAAATCTGGTAAATTTGTTATATTTGCTCCATTAAAGTCAATGGTTTCCATCTTCCAGGCCTTGCGCACAATGTGGTCTTTGTAAGCATATTTATGTAAGCAACAAATAATATTACAGGGCTTGTTCAAATCTGATGACCTGGGGCCAAGTGCCCTATGCACTCGGTCTAGTTCCAGCGATTCCAGCGGGGCCGGGTCCAGGACTCGCCTGAATATGGTGACCACAGTGTCCTTCAGATCCTCCGGTCCAATGGTTTCTGGGAGACCCCAGAGCCGCAAGTTGCCCCATTGGCTCCGGTCCTCAAGGTCCTCTATTTGTAGCTGCAGGGTCGTAAAATACTCTACTTGTTGTGCCAGCTCCTGTTCAATTGCCGCCGTCCTCTTTTCTACTGTCTCCGCTGAGGATTCCCCCTCTGCAATACATACAGTGAGTTGCTGAACTTCGGACCGGACCTCTTGTAAATCCTGTTGATGTACCTCGGTCACCCGGAGGATCGTGGCTTCTATGTCCGCCCTTATAGGTAATGCCCGTCGCAGCTCCCTGATCTCTGCATCCTTTCGAGTAAGTCGCTCCGGCTGAAGGCCCGATCCAGGATTATGAATATCCGAGGATGTGGATCACCCAGAGCTTGCTTCAGAGGAGTCGGGCAGACCCGTGGAAACCATTGCCACAATGCAGCAGTGCCTCAACCAGCAGGTCGAACACATCAAGGCCATCTGTGACTGCATGCAGGAGGTCAATGCTAATTGTGCAGCCATGGCCACATGCCTGTGTGATCAGTCACAGACCCTGGATGCCATGTATCAACACATGGTAGCAGGGGGTCCGGCAATATCTGAGGACCAGGGATCAGACATGGACATGCAGGTGACCCAGGAACGCAACACCACGACTATCGAGGAACTGCAAGCAACAGCAGCAGGGATCGTGGCGGAGGTTAGGAGCCTGGGCAGGATCGTGCAGGCCAACACTGCTGTCATACAGTTTGAGGGACGCCAGAACAGGCGCCTGCAGCGCCAACACAATGCCAGTCATATGCAGTTGCAGGCAGAAAGAAATGGCGTGCTGACCCGCATTGCCATTGCCTTGGAGGGGATGCAGGCAACATCTCAATCCATATCCAGGAGCGTCAGCCCAGGGGATGAACCGCCACAAGATGCCCCACCCAAGTCATCGCCACGACACCTGCGGAGCAGATCCCTGGGCACGAGGCATGGACCGCCAGAGGGCAAGTGACTGTCCCGAGGACAATGGCACCACGAGTGCAGCTCAGAGTCTGAGTTTTTTTTTGGGTGACGTGCACAGAGGCATGTGCCGTGCACCTGTAAGGGCTTGCCATGGCAGACAATGGCATGGTCCAAAAAAAAAATTCCTTTTCACAGACCCAGACCGTGGGACATGTGAGTCACCCTCACTGATGTCACAGCAACATCGGACTGCACACAGTCAGGAGTGCAGAAGTGTCAATGGTGACTGGACACCGGTTTGCAGGGGCAGGGTTTGCCCGGTGATGTCAGCGCTACGGTGTGACTGGTGTGTGAGTGTGTGTGGCCAATGTGTCCAGACAGGCACAAGGCCATTTCTGCCAGCACTGCGTGTTAACTGGCAGGGGTCACCTTGGATCGTCGGGGAGAGGTTATCCCCACGACCGTGTGGATGTGGTATGAATGTACAACATCATTGGTGCCTTGGCGTGGCGTTGCTGCTCCCAAGTCCTGCACGGTGGACTTGGGCGAAACCAATGTGAGGTGGATATGGTGTGTGTGAGCTAGGGACCACAGTGGTGTGCATGTGTGCCATGATGAATTTGTAATCAGAGTCTTCAAGTCTTCGAGTAAGGGATGCGATAACCCTAATAACCAATGGCCTGGAGTGTGCCTTTGGCCCGCCGTAGGTACGCCTGAAAGAGGGCAAAAAGACCCATATTTAGGTGGATAGGGGTAGATGAGCGACCAAGAGTAAAGCAGCACGCACCCGGATGGCAACCGTATGCATACCCGATAAGTAGCCGTTACGACCGGGGAAGGTATTGACTCATGACCTGTGAAAGAAGGAAGCCCCTGCCGAACGCGTGAAGCAGCCCCTGAACTGACCAATGCCCCAAGATAGATTGGTTCGAGCCTGCTACCTGCAACAACCCAGCCGAAAGCCTGACGCGTTAATGATACGAGGATACTTAGGGGCAACTGAACCAGAACTGGCCCGAGACGCCCCTGCAACCATGCCTAACAATGAATACTACAACCGGACGCCAGACTTAGCTCCGCGAGGAAACCCCCCCAACCCCTGGCCTACCCATACTTGATATGGAAAGTGAGCGGGTGAGTTGCAAAAATTGACAACTGACAGGAGCCTGAAGTGCTGGATACCTAATGGATACGTTGACGGAGCAGAAGGACGAGGCCCATGCGCTGCGGCAGCAACAACCTAACATGGAACCATGTCGACACACAAAACCCGTTCCTACCTGATAGACTTGACTGAAAGTACCCACAGAAGGGACGTCAGAGAATCGGGGATGGGAGACTCCACCACCACCTCCGACAAGAAACACCCATGACACAGACATAAACCAGGTCTGCTAGACCGGACCCAAAGGGATGATGCCATGGCCGGCCGAACTGAAAGAAGAGCAGAAATTGGGGGAGCGCAGACACAACCTAGACAAGACAGAAGACAGACATGCAACAACAACACCCTATGAACCTACCTATATATGAGCAGAACATCAAGACCGCTGCGCATGAATGACCCCGATGACACCCCCACCCAGTGTGACTGGCACGTGAGCCTGAGTAACCTGCCACGAAGAGACAGGCAATTTAACTGAACACTCAAGGCTAGTGTACCCACGGACGGTGGTGGGTAATCGTATAGGTGTATGAATGAACGTGCACGTATGACGTATGGTATACAGGCGAGAAGATTGTGGTCAACAATCAATTAAAAACGAAAACCTCAGCCCGTAAGAATCTGAAGACGTGACAGATCCTGAGATGCAAGCACTAGCTAATCAACCCAGATGCAACGTGGACAAAGTACAATGAGACATGGTCACCACTGAAACGACAACGCCAAGACAAACAAACACAGACAGGAATCGTGGGGCAGCAACGCTAAAACAGAAATCGTGGGGGCAGAAATGTTAAGACAAATTTAAGGGGGACAGAAAAACGTGGGAGCAACAGTAACGCTGAGACTGAAAACTTATGGCAAAACCTGGGGCAGAAATGGTATGGGAGACCCACTGAACCTGAATGCTGAGGCAAAAATAAATAGGACAAAAACAAAAACCTGGGGCATAAATAGTATGAGAGCGACACTGAGCCTGAAAAGCTGAGACAGAAACGCAATGACAAACAGAAATAAGACAAAACGTGGGGGTCGAAGTGCCCAGACAGAAAACATGGGGGCCGTAGTGCCCAGACAGAAAACGTGGGGGCCGCCGTGCCCAGACAGAAAACGTGGGGGCCGCCGTGCCCAGACAGAAAACGTGGGGGCCGCCGTGTCCAGACAGAAAGCGCGGGGGGCGCCGTGCCCAGACAGAAAGCGTAGGGGTCGTAGTGCCAAGACAGAAAATGTGGGCAGAAAGCTATGGCAGAAACGCTAAGACAGAACCAGGTGCAGAAATCCTGTGACCGAAAACCTGGGGCAGAAACCCTAAGACCGAAACCCTGGGGCAAAAAAACCCTATGACCGAAACCTTGGGGCAGAAACCCTATGACCGAAACCCTATGAGCGAAAACCTGGGGCAGAAACCCTATGAGCGAAAACCTGGGGCAGAAACCCTATGACCGAAAACCTGGGGCAGAAACCCTATGACCGAAAACCTGGGGCAGAAACCCTATGACCGAAAACCTGGGGCAGAAACCCTATGACCGAAAATCCTGGGGCAGAAACCCTATGACCGAAAATCCTGGGGCAGAAACCCTATGACCGAAAATCCTGGGGCAGAAACCCTATGACCGAAAATCCTGGGGCAGAAACCCTATGACCGAAACCCTGGGGCAGAAACTCTATGACCGACACCCTGGGGCAGAAACCCTATGACCGAAAAAACCTGGGGCAGAAACCCTATGACCGAAAAAACCTGGGGCAGAAACCCTATGACCGAAAAAACCTGGGGCAAAAACCCTATGACCGAAACCCTGGGCCAGAAACGCTATGACAGCAAAACCTGGGGCAAACGTAATGACAAAACCTGAGGCAGAATGGTCTGACAGAAACCCCAGCCTGAAACGCTGAGGCAAAATCTGGCAGAAACCTGGGCATAAATGGTATGAGAGAAAGCTGCGCCTGCAACACTGAGGCAGATATGTAAAGCCAAATGTTGAAACAGAAATCGTGCGGCCCGAACACTATGACAGCAAACCTGGGGGCAGAAAGGCCTGATACTAGCTATGTAAAAGCATGAGCGACTACCATGAGAAATGTCACCGAATGACTGCCTACCATGCGAACCGTAACGTATGCGAAAATGCCATGAGCCACGTGAATGCATGAGAAACGTCATCGCATGAGCAACCACCATGAGAAACGTCATTGCATGAGAAACGTCAACGCATGAGAACATCATGAAACCAGGGACAGAAACGTAATGGTCGACATGAATGTACCCCCCCCCCCCCCCTGAGAACCGTAATCGCATGGGAACCGTAACGCATGAGCAACTACCATGAAACGTAATTGCATGAGAACCGTAATTGCATGAGAACCTACCATGTGAAAGACGATCGCATGACAAAATCGCATGAGACACAAAATCGCATGAGACGCAAAAAACGCATGAGAAATACCATGTGAAACGTGATCGCATGAGAACCGTAGCGGCATGACAAAACGCATGAGACACAAAATCGCATGAGAAAATAACATGTGAAACGTGACCGCATGAGAAAATACCATGAGACACGAGATCGCATGAGAAACGTAACCGCATGAGAAAATACCATGAGACACGAAATCGCATGAGAAACGTAACCGCATGAGAAAATACCATGAGACACGAAATCGCATGAGAAAATACCATGAGACACGAAATCGCATGAGAAACATGGTCGCATGAGCACCATATTCGCATGAGCACCATAGTCGCATGAGAAACAGTCGCATGAGAAACAGTCGCATAAGAAACATAGTCGCATGAGAAACATAGTCGCATGAGAAACATAGTCGCATGAGAAACATGGTCACATGAGAAACATGGTCACATGAGCACCATAGTCGTATGAGAAACAGTCGCATGAGAAACATAGTCGCATGAGAAACATAGTCGCATGAGAAACATAGTCGCATGAGAAACATGGTCACATGAGAAACATGGTCACATGAGCACCATAGTCGTATGAGAAACAGTCGCATGAGAAACATAGTCGCATGAGAAACCTAGTCGCATAAGAAAAAGAATGGTATGAAAAATGTAACATTGCGAACATGACTGCCTGAGAAACGTAATTGCATGCGAACATGCACGGCATGAGAAACGTAACCACTTGGACGCATAACTAAGCCAGAGAAACGCAACATGAATGCATAGTGAACCTGACCCCTGACCTGAGTAAAATGGTTGGACAGCCCATCCCCCCCTCAATGCCACTAGCATGACCCCAGAGATGCGGGAGGGCAGCCCCCCCCCCAAGTAGCCAACATGTGACCCCTGGGAAACAACGCCCTATGATCACTTCCTAAACACACACTTCAACATATCTCCTTAAGCAGCTCAGAGAACAGGACACGAAAATTGATATGAGGTCAAACATCTGAGTTAAAACAATGTGCACCAGCCAGATACAGTAAATGAATGAAATGAGTCCAGGAGAAGGAGTGAGTGAATGGATGAGCGGGCGACCCTGCAGATGCTGCCGGCACGCACCCGAGGGAGTGGGTGGATGAATGGATCGGGGATCGCTACTCGGGGAGCACGTGGACGACAAGCGGGCTGACGGTACGAGAGGAGGACCCGGACGAGCACCGGTGGAAACACGTGACCGCCGGCGGCGGGAGAAGGTGGCTGACCGGCTAGAGCGACAGACAGGCAGGTAGGGTGGGAAGATGTGGAACCCCGGGGGAAGGAAACAACCTCTAAACAGACCTGTGGTGCATGGAGTGGTAAGGGGATGGATGGACGGCTATTCTCTCGCCTCTGGTTTGGGGATTCCGGTATGGAGTCAGTAGATAGGGCCCAAGTGCATATGCCGAGTCACCTGGAAGGGAAAGACAGGAGGATGTTAGCCATACATGTGCCCCTCGTGATGTCTGCATCATGGGGTCGGACAGACATGCCTGACTCCCATGTCACTCACCAAGCAGCCAGCTGTCCCTGTACACGTTCTGTTTGAATTCCATTGGGATGGTGCTTTGACGGTATACGTAGCTGTCGTGGCTAGCCCCGGGGTGTTTGGCATGGACGTGCCATATGAGGCATTGGGCATCGGCTATCACCTGTACGTTGATGGAATGCCACTGCTTACGATTGCGATATATGTGCTCTGTGGCACGGGGGGGTCGTAGTGCCACATGTGTGCAATCAATGGCCCCGACGGTGCGTGGGAATCCGGCAATGCTGTAGAAATCCTGCATTGCCTTCTGCCGCAGGTGCTCATGGGTGTCAGGAACGTTACTTACCGAGGCCGAGATGCCAAGGGCGGCTCACCTTTGCGACTCGATGCGATCCACCCGCTGGGGTTTGAGACAGAAGGAAGGACGCACCAAGAGGCACCGGGTCCAGTGGCAGGAGGGAATCCAAGGTGGACCGGGAACTGGATAGCCGAAGCTCACTGGAGGCTGTTCAGAAGCACACAGGAAATAGTCCAAACAGAAGGTGCTCAAACAGGAACAAGGCTGAAGAATAATCCAGAGAACAAGCCGAGGTCAAGGGGTTGGAGCAGGTAGGGTATCCGAAGTTCAAAGCCAAGGTCAGGGGTAGAGAAGTCAGATAGTCCAAAGTTCAAGCCGGGGTCACAGGGTTGAGGAGAGCAGCAATCCAGAGAGCAAGCCAAAGGTCAGGTAAACAGGATATCCACAGATAAGGTTTCCAGTAGCAAACACTGACAACGAACCAGCAATTAGCAAAGAGGAAGGGGCTGGCTTAAATAGGCCGCACTGGCCACTGATTGGTCCAAAGTAACATAGGTTCAGCACCAGGCTCCAACGGACAGCAAGCAAAGTAATACTTGAGCAGTGGCTCAGAGGCAAAGAACTGGACTTATAATGGATAGGTCCTAGGTTCAATTCCACCCAGAGCCAACTGGGGAATGTGACCGTAAAAGGTCTGTGCCCTGACAGTGCCCCCCCCCCTAGGGGCGGACTCCAGACGCCCAAACTGTCCATTAGTTCCGGATGCTCCTGATGGAAGCTCGGATAGAACAGGGAGCATGTAGATCTTTACTTTTTCTTTTTGGACTTAGATGATCCTGAAGTTCTGGTAGGGGGTGCATTCCTCGCTTGTAAAGCTTGTTCAAATATCTCCAGATCCCGTTTACAAACCATGGTACCATTTGAGCCATATGTGCAGTCTGGAGGGAGAACTTCATTTGGGGAGATATGATCTGGAATTTCAACTGGGGACACAGGAACCAAAGACACTGGAACTGGGGACACAGGAACCGAAGACACTGGAACTGGGGACACAGGAACCGAAGACACTGGAACTGGGGACACAGGAACCGAAGACACTGGAACTGGGGACACAGGAACCGAAGACACTGGAACTGGGGACACAGGAACCGAAGACACTGGAACTGGGGACACAGGAACCGAAGACACTGGAACTGGGGACACAGGAACCGAAGACACAGGAACCGAAGACACAGGAACTGGGGACACAGGAACCGGGGACACTGGAACTGGGGACACAGGAACCGAAGACACTGGAACTGGGGACACAGGAACCGAAGACACTGGAACTGGGGACACAGGAACCGAAGACACTGGAACTGGAAAGGTAGGTACAGATTCTGAGGCATAGAAAAAACTCCCAATAGTACCCAGCTGAAGAAGCTTTGGCCGAGGTGGGCGAGTTGGGCAGAGCGATATAAGGTGCCCGCTAGCACCACAATAAAAGCAAAGTCCATGGCCTCTCCTCCGCTCTCTTTCTACCTCAGATAGGCTGGACCGGATAGCCCCGATCTGCATGGGTTCTTCCTCCTCCAAGGTGGGCGTGTGTGCATCCACAGAAATGTCAAGACCTTGTGATGGGGAAGCTTCCAGGCTGGGCACATACGGAGTCTCATAATTTGGCACACACTGGGCTGGCTGGAGGTCATAACCGTACTGGGGCTTCCTATCCCTGGGTATCCGTAGGCCCCGTGAACTAAGAGCAGACCTGGGAGCGCTGGTCTTCTTGGAAGCAGGAATATATGAGTCCAGAGCAGACATGAACGTCTCCCAGCTGTCCAAGACTGGACTTTTTTCCTGCAGCAGCAGGTGAGCCCACGATTTGACCTGCCCTGTTAGCAAGTTGACGGAGGCTCTAACCTTAATATAGTCCGTGGCATAGGTCCTAGGTTTAAGGGTGAACAATAGCTCACAGTCGGTTTTAAAGCACAAGAAGGATGCACGGCTACCATAAAAATTTTCTGGCATGACGACAAATGGTTCATAACATGCTGGTTCCGGGGCTGGGCGTGCTGTCCCTTTAAATATTTGAACTTCTTGTTGTAGTTCCAGAATGGTATGCTTCAGGCTGGAGACTTGCAGAGCCAGGGAGGTGAGCATTTTGTACAAGTCCGCGGACTCCATGTTATTGGTCAGTCCATTATGTAAGGGCTTACCTTCTTGCAGTTTTTGAACGGCATCAGTCAACACAGACACCTGTTGACACAGGGCTTCAAAGGGTGAGCGTGCCCTGTCGGCCTCGGACATCTGGCTGGTTCGTAATGTCAGGAACGTTACTTACCGAGGCCGAGATGCCAAGGGCGGCTCACCTTTGCGACTCGATGCGATCCACCCGCTGGGGTTTGAGACAGAAGGAAGGACGCACCAAGAGGCACCGGGTCCAGTGGCAGGAGGGAATCCAAGGTGGACCGGGAACTGGATAGCCGAAGCTCACTGGAGGCTGTTCAGAAGCACACAGGAAATAGTCCAAACAGAAGGTGCTCAAACAGGAACAAGGCTGAAGAATAATCCAGAGAACAAGCCGAGGTCAAGGGGTTGGAGCAGGTAGGGTATCCGAAGTTCAAAGCCAAGGTCAGGGGTAGAGAAGTCAGATAGTCCAAAGTTCAAGCCGGGGTCACAGGGTTGAGGAGAGCAGCAATCCAGAGAGCAAGCCAAAGGTCAGGTAAACAGGATATCCACAGATAAGGTTTCCAGTAGCAAACACTGACAACGAACCAGCAATTAGCAAAGAGGAAGGGGCTGGCTTAAATAGGCCGCACTGGCCACTGATTGGTCAAAAGTAACATAGGTTCAGCACCAGGCTCCAACGGACAGCAAGCAAAGTAATACTTGAGCAGTGGCTCAGAGGCAAAGAACTGGACTTATAATGGATAGGTCCTAGGTTCAATTCCACCCAGAGCCAACTGGGGAATGTGACCGTAAAAGGTCTGTGCCCTGACAATGGGTCGGTTTGAGGATGTGGTGGGACATGCGTGTGAGGATTGCGGGGACAACCTGGTGCACGCATCTGCTCATGGTGGATTGTGACATCCCAGACACAACTCCACTTGTACGTTGGAAAGATCCACTGGCGAGGAAATGGAGTGTTGCCAGTACCTTGACCAGTGGCTGCACTGCATGTGTGCGTTGTGTCTGGCTGGTGATTTCATCATGCAGGGCTGTGGATAATTCCAGGATGGCATCAGGGCTGAATCTGAAGATGCGGTACACTTCCAATTCCCCCATGCCGAAGACGTTCATGCGCGTTCGGTATATCCTATCCTGTGCCCTCCTCCGTGCCTGTTGACGCAGTAGTGCTATGACCATGGCTTCCCCTGGCATGTTGGCATACGGATGTGTTGTCCTGCAAGTGTGGTTGCTCTGCTCGTCCGTAACGGTGCTGCTGCAGCTGCTCTCCAGCTGACCTGTGCATGTCTGTTGCCGGGTTGCACCTCATTTATGGGGAATAACTTAACGTCGGACGTACAACTTACGCGCATCTCGCGTAGCATGCGCCGGGCACACGCACGTTCGTGAATCGGCGTATTTCCCTCATTTGCATGTTTGAATGGCTAATCAATGGGAGCAGCACCATGTGCCCAGCCCATATGTGCGCCCACCCTACGCCGGCGTGTGCAAGCTACATCGGCGGGGTGTAGCCTGTTTTTAGGCGCATGTTGGTTCGTGGGTCTGCCGCACACATACGCCGGCGCACATTGGCACTTACGTTGGCGTAACGTGTTATACGTCGGCGTAAGTGCTTTGTGAATCTGAGCCAATATGTTTATCCATTTCCTGGGTCCAGTCCCCCATGGAAGGAGGGTTGGGCGACACCCAATGAGAGGCTATCAACTCACAGGCCATATAAAGTGATCTTATAATGGCCACTACCTGATCCTATTGGATTTCAACCTCTGGGCCAATTCCCCACAAGACCCCGTTGCCGACGCCTGTATTGACCATCTGGAAGGTTTAGGGCTACAACAATTAGTATGTGGACCCACACTCAGGTCACACACTCGATCTTATTTTCAGACAAGATCTGGAAATAAAAATCTTGGAAAATGAACCGTTGCCATGGACTGATCACCATGCAATTAAATTCATTATTTCGGAAATCCCCCCCCTAACAAAAACATCAAAACCAGTGACAACACACTGGACTAGATGTCAGAAGAAGCTCCACTCGGAACTCTTCAAAACCACGTTAAGGGAAAAAATAAAAACAATACAGCCACATCAAACGGCCGAAAAAACACTGGATGCCATAAACGCAGCCCTAGTACAGTCCGCTGACTTAATAGCGCCGAAACGTAAAACGTGCATCCGAAAAAATTCCTCCAGCTGGTTCAACAACCAACTGGCATTACTGAAGCAAGAGCGCAGAAGGGCGGAAGCCGCCTGGAAAAGAAGCACTTCAGAGGAAAACCTCTCCCTCTACAAAGCAATAACAAGAAAATACCACAAAGAAATTTTCAATGCCAAGAAAAATTATTTTTCCAAGGCTATCAACAGCGCCCTCAACCGCCCCCGCAAACTCTTCAAGCTGGTCACTCAGACCATGAATCCAGGTTGTCTTGAAGTCCCCAATTCGGACACCCAAGAATTTTGCAATGATTTATCGGATTACTTCATTAATAAAAATCGGGGAAATCCGAGAAAGCATTCAGCAAAACAATACCCCCCTCAACTCCCCTCGCAATTATTCACACTATACCCACAACAATCCACCACAATCAGGTAAGTTCACGCTGGAGCCCATCTCTATCCATGCCACAAAGAACATCATCGGTGCTTTGCGTAACGGCACAGCACCGAATGATATCATCCCCACTAAACTGCTGAAGGAATGCGTCGACATCCTGGCACCTCCCATCACGCAGCTTATAAACCAATCTTTCAAGGAGGGCATAGTGCCCTCCCAGTTGAAAGAGGGCATAATCAAACCCATCTTGAAGAAACCCACACTAGACCCCAAGGACCCTCTCCACCGCCGTCCCATAACATGCCTAAATGTACTCTCAAAGATAATGGAAAAAGTAGTGGTACAACAGCTGCAACAGCATCTAGATACCCACAACCTACTTGATCCATTTCAATCGGGTTTCCGACCAGGACATGGGACGGAAACAGCATTGCTTAAAATATGGGACGACGCTCTCGAGGCCGCAGACGAAGGAGAATCTTGTCTTCTGGTTCTGTTAGACCTAAGAGCAGCTTTTGACACTGTAGACCACAAACTATTATTGTCAGGGCTAACTGAAGTAGCCAGAGTTGCAGAGGGCGATTTATCTTGGTTCTCCTCTTTTTTGGAAAACCGATCTCAAACAGTGAAGTTAGGACCCTTCACTTCTGAGAAACGCACAGTATCGTGCGGAGTCTCTCAAGGATCGCCTCTGTCGCCGGTGTTATTCAACATCTATCTTCGTCCTCTTTTTGAAATCATCAGCAGCCAAAAAATGCTTTATCACTCATATGCAGATGACACGCAACTATATTTCCGCATTTGCAATAGAAAGGATCACCACCTCAAACTAGAGACATGCCTCTCTTTGATAGAGAACTGGATGACAAAGAGTTACCTTAAACTCAACGGAGCAAAAACAGAACTTCTCCTGTTTCACGCCAAACGGAGGAATCAACATGCAACACCGTGGATAGCCCCGCCCATTCTGGGCAAAATCATTTCCCCTAGCGCCAAAGTCTAAAGTCTCGGGTTCATCTTTGACTCCGACATGACAATGGACGCACAAATAGGGTTGTAGTCAGCGGATCTCACCATCTGCTGCGCCTACTACGCAGACTGACTCCTTTTATTCCCAAAGAAGACATAGCGGTCGTAGTGGGATCAATTGTGAACTCCAGACTGGACTATGCGAATGCCCTTTACCTCGGACTCCCAAAGTACCAAATCGTTCGTCTGCAAGTCGTTCAAACTACGGCCGCCAGACTAGTGACCGGGAAAAAGCCCTGGGAATCAATCTCACCTTCACTGAGAACCCTTCATTGGTTGCCAGTAAAAGACAGAATTGCTTTTAAAGCACTGTGTCTAACCCATACATGTATCCAGGGGAATGCTCCCCATTATCTATGCGAAAAAATAAAAGCCCATAATCCCAATCGCATTCTGCGATCCACCAATCAAAATCTTCTTCAGATACCGAAAGCCAACTACAAAACCAAAGGAGATAGAAGATTTGCGGTCCAAGCTCCCAGACTATGGAACGCTTTACCAACCAGCGTTCGGTTGGAGGAGAACCACTTAGCCTTCAGGAAAAAGATCAAAACTCACCTCTTTTGATATCAAAAGAGACAGGAACAACAAGCGCCCAGAGGCGATTAAGTTCGCATGTGTCGCGCTATATAAGTTTCTCATTCATTCATTGTTAGAAAGCAGTGTTGTAAACAGAGTTTATCACATCAATTACATCCTGCCAATACCTGTGTAATTTTGGACATCTCCAAAACAAGTGAATAATAGAGCCAGGAGATTGAGCACATCTTGAACAATCAGGATTATCCTTCCTACCTATCCCATGCAACAGTTCTTGGGCCGGATTCAGAAAAGAGATACGCCGGCGTATCTCCTGATATGCCGTCGTATCTCTGAGTCCGGCCGTCGTATCTATGCGCCTAAATCATAGAATCAGGTTACGAATAGATCTCCCTAAGATCCGACAGGTGTAAGTGACTTACACCGTCGGACCTTAGGCTGCAATTCCAGGCCGGCCGCTAGGTGGCGCTTCCGTATCTTTTACGCGTCGAATATGCAAATGAGCATTTACGCCGATTCAGAAACGAACGACCGCCCGGCACATTTTTTTTACGTCGTTTGCGTTCGGCTTTTTCCGGCGGAAAGTTACCCCTGCTATACGAGGGGTATGTGCGGCGTATCCTATGTTAAGTATGGCCGTCGTTCCCGCGCCGAGTTTTGAAATTTTTACGTTGTTTGCGTAAGTCGTTCGCGAATACGGCCGGATGTAATTTACGTTAACGTCGAAACCAATGACGTCCTTGCAACGTCATTTGGAGCAATGTACGCTGGGAAAATTTGCGGACGGCGCATGGGCAGTTCGTTCGGCGCGGGGACGCGCATGATTTAAATTTTACATGCCCCCTAGCCGCGGAATTTGAATTCCGCCAGGGGATTTACGATACGCCAACGCAACTTTACAGGCAAGTGCTTTCTGAATAAAGCACTTTCCTCAAAAACTTGCGGCGGCGTAACGTAAATCAGATAGGTTACACGGATCTGAATCTGGCCCCTTGGGTTTAATAGGACCTTATGCAAGATGAAGAGTTCAGTTACTTTATGAGCTGGAGACAGCGAGACCAATTGAAATTTTTTTATTCTTTGACCCCATTTGCCTCCTAGAGCCACATCGTCCAACTGCGATTTCTGCCTACATATTATAGAAAATTTAAGAAGCAAATTAGATAGCAATCGCGTGTAAACTTTAGAAATGAGGCCCTTTGTTTTTCTAGCTTAGACTACATTGTCTAAGATGGGAGTTGCGTTCGGGACCACACCGTGGAATTTCAGAGCATGTCTTGGCTGTAGGTAGGGATGAGCTTTGTGTTCGAGTCGAACATACGTTCGACTCGAACATTGTCTGTTCGTACGTTCGACGAAATTCGAACAAAATGGGTCGTTCGCGCCAAATTCGAGTGATGCGCAACGGCCCATAATTCACTGCGGCATTGCGCGCTGATGATTGGTCAAGCATGCACTATGACCCTGCATGCTTGGCCAATCACAGCGCGCAAAAAACGGAGAACGATAATTGGCCAAAGCCAGGGTGGCTTTGGCCAATTATGGCTCAGGGGGTTTAGTACACGCCCCACACTATATAAGGCCGCCTACAAGGCGGCCGCGTTTAGTTTGTTGCGGCGTTGTTACAGATCAGACAGTCAGTCAGTTAGAGAGAGAGAGATAGAGAGAGACACCGTGGCCCGGATTCAGATACATTTACGTATCTTTCGGCGGGCGTGGCGTATCTCAGATACACTACGCCGCCGTAACTTAGGGCGTAAGTTCCGTATTCAGAAAGAACTTGCACCCTAAGTTACGGCGGCGTAGTGTAAATGTGTCGGCGTAAGCCCGCCTAATTCAAATTTGGCTAGTAGTGGGCGTGTTTTATGTAAAACTATCATGACCCCACGTAATTGACGCTGTTTTCGAACGACGCATGCGCCGTCCGTGGACGTATCCCAGTGCGCATACTCAAAATCACGTCGCAAATAGTCAATGCTTTCGACGTGAACGTAACTTACGTACAGCCCCATTCACGGACGACTTACGCAAACAACGTAAAATACGACGCTGTTCGTACATTTCCGATGTCCATACCTAACATGACTTACCCCTGCTTTATGAGGGGTAACTTTACGCCGGAAAAATCCTTACGTAAACGACGGTCAGGCAGTAGATTGTGCTAGCTGCAGTGCTTTAACGTGTTGTATTGCCTGTGTGCTGTTTAGTTTACACCTAAACGTACTCGGTGTTACTGCACGTGTGCTGTTTAATTGCACATAAATGCAGTTGCTGTTACTGCACGTGTGCTATTCAATTGCACATAAACGCAGTTGCTGTTACTGTACGTGTGCTATTTAATTGCACATGAACGCAGTTGCTGTTACTGCACGGGTGCTGTTTATTTGCCCATAAATGCAGTTGCTCTTACTGCACGTGTGCTATTTAATTGCACATAAACGCAGTTGCTGTTACTGCATGTGTGCTATTTATTTGCACATAAACGCAGTTGCTGTTACTGCACGTGTGCTATTTAATTGCACATAAACGCAGTTGCTGTTACTGTACGTGTGCTATTTAATTGCACATGAACGCAGTTGCTGTTACTGCACGGGTGCTGTTTATTTGCCCATAAACGCAGTTGCTCTTACTGCACGTGTGCTATTTAATTGCACATAAACGCAGTTGCTGTTACTGCATGTGTGCTATTTATTTGCACATAAACGCAGTTGCTGTTACTGCACGTGTGCTATTTAATTGCACATAAACGCAGTTGCTGTTACTGCACGTGTGCTATTTATTTGCACATAAACGCAGTTGCTGTTAGTGCACGTGTGCTATTTAATTGCACATAAACGCAGTTGCTGTTACTGCACGTGTGCTATTTAATTGCACATAAACGCAGTTGCTGTTACTGCATGTGTGCTATTTATTTGCACATAAACGCAGTTGCTGTTACTGCACGTGTGCTATTTAAATTTGCGGACTGCGCATGCGCAGTTCGTTCGGCGCGGGGACGCGCATGATTTAACTTTTACATGCCCCCTAGCCGCGGAATTTGAATTCTGCCGGGGGATTTACGATACGCCAACGCAACTTTACAGGCAAGTGCTTTCTGAATAAAGCACTTTCCTCAAAAACTTGCGGCGGCGTAACGTAAATCAGATAGGTTACACGGATCTGAATCTGGCCCCTTGGGTTTAATAGGACCTATGCAAGATGAAGAGTTCAGTTACTTTATGAGCTGGAGACAGCGAGACCAATTGAAATTTTTTTATTCTTTGACCCCATTTGCCTCCTAGAGCCACATCGTCCAACTGCGATTTCTGCCTACATATTATAGAAAATTTAAGAAGCAAATTAGATAGCAATCGCGTGTAATCTTTAGAAATGAGGCCCTTTGTTTTTCTAGCTTAGACTACATTGTCTAAGATGGGAGTTGCGTTCGGGACCACACCGTGGAATTTCAGAGCATGTCTTGGCTGTAGGTAGGGATGAGCTTTGTGTTCGATTCGAACGTATGTTCGACTCGAACATTGTCTGTTCGTACGTTCGACGAAATTCGAACAAAATGGGTCGTTCGCGCCAAATTCGAGTGATGCGCAACGGCCCATAATTCACTGCGGCATTGCGCGCTGATGATTGGTCAAGCATGCACTATGACCCTGCATGCTTGGCCAATCACAGCGCGCAAAAAACGGAGAACGATAATTGGCCAAAGCCAGGGTGGCTTTGGCCAATTATGGCTCAGGGGGTTTAGTACACGCCCCACACTATATAAGGCCGCCTACAAGGCGGCCGCGTTTAGTTTGTTGCGGCGTTGTTACAGATCAGACAGTCAGTCAGTTAGAGAGAGAGAGATAGAGAGAGACACCGTGGCCCGGATTCAGATACATTTACGTATCTTTCGGCGGGCGTGGCGTATCTCAGATACACTACGCCGCCGTAACTTAGGGCGTAAGTTCCGTATTCAGAAAGAACTTGCACCCTAAGTTACGGCGGCGTAGTGTAAATGTGTCGGCGTAAGCCCGCCTAATTCAAATTTGGCTAGTAGTGGGCGTGTTTTATGTAAAACTATCATGACCCCACGTAATTGACGCTGTTTTCGAACGACGCATGCGCCGTCCGTGGACGTATCCCAGTGCGCATGCTCGAATTCACATCGCAAATAGTCAATGCTTTCGACGTGAACGTAACTTACGTAAAGCCCCATTCACGGACGACTTACGCAAACGACGTAAAATACGACGCTGTTCGTACATTTCCGATGTCCATACCTAACATGACTTACCCCTGCTTTATGAGGGGTAACTTTACGCCGGAAAAATCCTTACGTAAACGACGGTCAGGCAGTAGATTGTGCTAGCTGCAGTGCTTTAACGTGTTGTATTGCCTGTGTGCTGTTTAGTTTACACCTAAACGTACTTGGTGTTACTGCACGTGTGCTGTTTAATTGCACATAAATGCAGTTGCTGTTACTGCACGTGTGCTATTTATTTGCACATAAACGCAGTTGCTGTTACTGCACGTGTGCTATTTAATTGCACATAAACGCAGTTGCTGTTACTGCACGTGTGCTATTTAATTGCACATGACCGTAGTTGCTGTTACTGCACGGGTGCTGTTTATTTGCCCATAAACGCAGTTGCTCTTACTGCACGTGTGCTATTTAATTGCACATAAACGCAGTTGCTGTTACTGCACGTGTGCTATTTATTTGCACATAAACGCAGTTGCTGTTACTGCACGTGTGCTATTTAATTGCACATAAACGCAGTTGCTGTTAGTGCACGTGTGCTATTTAATTGCACATAAACGCAGTTTCTGTTACTGCACGTGTGCTATTTAATTGCACATAAACGCAGTTGCTGTTACTGCATGTGTGCTATTTATTTGCACATAAACGCAGTTGCTGTTACTGCACGTGTGCTATTTAAATTTGCGGACGGCGCATGCGCAGTTCGTTCGGCGCGGGGACGCGCATGATTTAACTTTTACATGCCCCCTAGCCGCGGAATTTGAATTCCGCCGGGGGATTTACGATACGCCAACGCAACTTTACAGGCAAGTGCTTTCTGAATAAAGCACTTTCCTCAAAAACTTGCGGCGGCGTAACGTAAATCAGATAGGTTACACGGATCTGAATCTGGCCCCTTGGGTTTAATAGGACCTATGCAAGATGAAGAGTTCAGTTACTTTATGAGCTGGAGACAGCGAGACCAATTGAAATGTTTTTATTCTTTGACCCCATTTGCCTCCTAGAGCCACATCGTCCAACTGCGATCTCTGCCTACATATTATAGAAAATTTAAGAAGCAAATTAGATAGCAATCGCGTGTAAACTTTAGAAATGAGGCCCTTTGTTTTTCTAGCTTAGACTACATTGTCTAAGATGGGAGTTGCGTTCGGGACCACACCGTGGAATTTCAGAGCATGTCTTGGCTGTAGGTAGGGATGAGCTTTGTGTTCGATTCGAACGTATGCTCGACTCGAACATTGTCTGTTCGTACGTTCGACGAAATTCGAACAAAATGGGTCGTTCGCGCCAAATTCGAGTGATGCGCAACGGCCCATAATTCACTGCGGCATTGCGCGCTGATGATTGGTCAAGCATGCACTATGACCCTGCATGCTTGGCCAATCACAGCGCGCAAAAAACGGAGAACGATAATTGGCCAAAGCCAGGGTGGCTTTGGCCAATTATGGCTCAGGGGGTTTAGTACACGCCCCACACTATATAAGGCCGCCTACAAGGCGGCCGCGTTTAGTTTGTTGCGGCGTTGTTACAGATCAGACAGTAAGTCAGTTAGAGAGAGAGAGATAGAGACACCGTGGCCCGGATTCAGATACATTTACGTATCTTTCGGCGGGCGTGGCGTATCTCAGATACACTACGCAGCCGTAACTTAGGGCGCAAGTTCCGTATTCAGAAAGAACTTGCGCCCTAAGTTACGGCGGCGTAGTGTAAATGTGTCGGCGTAAGCCCGCCTAATTCAAATTTGGCTAGTAGTGGGCGTGTTTTATGTAAAACTATCATGACCCACGTAATTGACGCTGTTTTCGAACGACGCATGCGCCGTCCGTGGACGTATCCCAGTGCGCATGCTCTAAATCACGTCGCAAATAGTCAATGCTTTCGACGTGAACGTAACTTACGTACAGCCCCATTCACGGATGACTTACGCAAACAACGTAAAATACGACGCTGTTCGTACATTTCCGATGTCCATACCTAACATGACTTACCCCTGCTTTATGAGGGGTAACTTTACGACGGAAAAATCCTTACGTAAACGACGGTCAGGCAGTAGATTGTGCTAGCTGCAGTGCTTTAACGTGTTGTATTGCCTGTGTGCTGTTTAGTTTACACCTAAACGTACTCTGTGTTACTGCACGTGTGCTGTTTAATTGCACATAAATGCAGTTGCTGTTACTGTACGTGTGCTATTTAATTGCACATGAACGCAGTTGCTGTTACTGCACGGGTGCTGTTTATTTGCCCATAAACACAGTTGCTCTTACTGCACGTGTGCTATTTAATTGCACATAAACGCAGTTGCTGTTACTGCATGTGTGCTATTTATTTGCACATAAACGCAGTTGCTGTTACTGCACGTGTGCTATTTAATTGCACATAAACGCAGTTGCTGTTACTGCACGTGTGCTATTTATTTGCACATAAACGCAGTTGCTGTTAGTGCACGTGTGCTATTTAATTGCACATAAACGCAGTTGCTGTTACTGCACGTGTGCTGTTTATTTGCTCATAAACGCAGTTGCTCTTACTGCACGTGTGCTGTTTAATTGCCCATAAACGCAGTTGCTCTTACTGCACGTGTGCTGTTTAATTGCACATAAACGCAGTTGCTGTTAGTGCACGTGTGCTATTTAATTGCACATAAACGCAGTTGCTGTTACTGCACGTGTGCTATTTAATTGCACATAAACGCAGTTGCTGTTACTGCATGTGTGCTATTTATTTGCACATAAACGCAGTTGCTGTTACTGCACGTGTGCTATTTAAATTTGCGGACTGCGCATGCGCAGTTCGTTCGGCGCGGGGACGCGCATGATTTAACTTTTACATGCCCCCTAGCCGCGGAATTTGAATTCCGCCGGGGGATTTACGATACGCCAACGCAACTTTACAGGCAAGTGCTTTCTGAATAAAGCACTTTCCTCAAAAACTTGCGGCGGCGTAACGTAAATCAGGTTACACGGATCTGAATCTGGCCCCTTGGGTTTAATAGGACCTATGCAAGATGAAGAGTTCAGTTACTTTATGAGCTGGAGACAGCGAGACCAATTGAAATGTTTTTATTCTTTGACCCCATTTGCCTCCTAGAGCCACATCGTCCAACTGCGATTTCTGCCTACATATTATAGAAAATTTAAGAAGCAAATTAGATAGCAATCGCGTGTAATCTTTAGAAATGAGGCCCTTTGTTTTTCTAGCTTAGACTACATTGTCTAAGATGGGAGTTGCGTTCGGGACCACACCGTGGAATTTCAGAGCATGTCTTGGCTGTAGGTAGGGATGAGCTTTGTGTTCGATTCGAACGTATGTTCGACTCGAACATTGTCTGTTCGTACGTTCGACGAAATTCGAACAAAATGGGTCGTTCGCGCCAAATTCGAGTGATGCGCAACGGCCCATAATTCACTGCGGCATTGCGCGCTGATGATTGGTCAAGCATGCACTATGACCCTGCATGCTTGGCCAATCACAGCGCGCAAAAAACGGAGAACGATAATTGGCCAAAGCCAGGGTGGCTTTGGCCAATTATGGCTCAGGGGGTTTAGTACACGCCCCACACTATATAAGGCCGCCTACAAGGCGGCCGCGTTTAGTTTGTTGCGGCGTTGTTACAGATCAGACAGTAAGTCAGTTAGAGAGAGAGAGATAGAGACACCGTGGCCCGGATTCAGATACATTTACGTATCTTTCGGCGGGCGTGGCGTATCTCAGATACACTACGCCGCCGTAACTTAGGGCGCAAGTTCCGTATTCAGAAAGAACTTGCGCCCTAAGTTACGGCGGCGTAGTGTAAATGTGTCGGCGTAAGCCCGCCTAATTCAAATTTGGCTAGTAGTGGGCGTGTTTTATGTAAAACTATCATGACCCACGTAATTGACGCTGTTTTCGAACGACGCATGCGCCGTCCGTGGACGTATCCCAGTGCGCATGCTCTAAATCACGTCGCAAATAGTCAATGCTTTCGACGTGAACGTAACTTACGTACAGCCCCATTCACGGATGACTTACGCAAACAACGTAAAATACGACGCTGTTCGTACATTTCCGATGTCCATACCTAACATGACTTACCCCTGCTTTATGAGGGGTAACTTTACGACGGAAAAATCCTTACGTAAACGACGGTCAGGCAGTAGATTGTGCTAGCTGCAGTGCTTTAACGTGTTGTATTGCCTGTGTGCTGTTTAGTTTACACCTAAACGTACTCTGTGTTACTGCACGTGTGCTGTTTAATTGCACATAAATGCAGTTGCTGTTACTGTACGTGTGCTATTTAATTGCACATGAACGCAGTTGCTGTTACTGCACGGGTGCTGTTTATTTGCCCATAAACACAGTTGCTCTTACTGCACGTGTGCTATTTAATTGCACATAAACGCAGTTGCTGTTACTGCATGTGTGCTATTTATTTGCACATAAACGCAGTTGCTGTTACTGCACGTGTGCTATTTAATTGCACATAAACGCAGTTGCTGTTACTGCACGTGTGCTATTTATTTGCACATAAACGCAGTTGCTGTTAGTGCACGTGTGCTATTTAATTGCACATAAACGCAGTTGCTGTTACTGCACGTGTGCTGTTTATTTGCTCATAAACGCAGTTGCTCTTACTGCACGTGTGCTGTTTAATTGCCCATAAACGCAGTTGCTCTTACTGCACCTGTGCTATTTATTTGCACATAAATGCAGTTGATGTTACTGCACGTGTGCTGTTTAATTGCACATAAACGCAGTTGCTGTTACTGCACATGTGCAGTTTGTTGAGGGTCTCTTTAGGAAATTGTGCAATATGCAGGAGCAAAGTATGACATGGTTCAGATTCTACTTAATAAACCTACAGTCCTTATCTTGTTTGCAACGCCTGCATACTGCTGTTCAAAGTATATAGGGCCAAAGGGTCTGGTCAGGGCCGATCCTCGCTATAGGCTCACTATGCAAGCCGATTAGGGTCCCGCAAAGCTGCAAAGGGCCCCCAAATTACTAGAGGCCCCAGCTGGTGAGAAGTCATTTTCGCACCCTCACCCCGAGTCATTTACGACAGCAGAACACACCCTCCCCCCGCTTCTCAACTTTCTTTAATGTGACATGTCACTGTCGTCAGCGCCCCCCCCCCCCCCCCCCCGATTCTCATTTTTAATGTGCCATGTCATTTTGTTTAGGGCCACAGGGAGGTCAGGATCGACACTGGGTCTTGTAATGACCTGGGGGGAGTGGTGGCGGCGGAACTCATGCTATTTTTTTCAATGATTTTTATCCATATTGCAGGGGCCAAACATTACATTAAAGCCGCAAGCAGTATTAAATTACTTTTTTTCCTGAGAGTAATCTCATGTTGTGCAGGGACATTTCTAAACACGTGCCACTACTATAGACACCCAACAGGTATGATATTTAAAGGATTTTTTTTTCCACTTTAAGCATCATTAAAATCGCTGCTCCAGAAAAAACTACAGTTTTTAAAAGTTTTTTTTCCATTGATACATGTTCCCTGGGGCAAGTCCCGGGTTCTAAAGGTTTGCGCGAATGTTCGGTCCGTTCGAAAGTTCTGGTGCGAACCGAACGCGGGTATGTTCGGCTCATCCCTAGCTGTAGGTACTGAAAAAAACACCTCCAATCCTGACTATAATCCATACAGAGCAGCTAATTTTTTAGCACTTCCTTAGAGTACACTACACTTCCAGCCGGGAAACTTCAGAGAGCACTCTGTTTGATCATAATGGTGGAAATCTTGTATACCCTATAATACTTAGCAATTGGTTATTGGATTGCCAGACCTTAGAATGTAGGATTAGTATGCTGATTAAAAGACGGAGTAGATAAAGGGCTGCCTTTGTGAAACAACTTAGTATATTATAAGAGGATATATGAAGACCACCTTTGCCTGCAAGATGTTGGAGTTGGGCCGCCAGAAAATATCATTAGGAACTTGGTGCCGAAAGCCCCTCTTGATCGTTTGGATATTGTAAATATTTGTATATAATTTTTGTGGTCCTATTATCTCATATCATAGAAGAGGAACCACCATGGAGAGTAAAAAATCTCCAGTTTTGTGTTGCATGCCAATGTAGCACTACCCCCGAAAGTATGGATGACCACAAGAGCCCCAATGCCCGCTTCCCATTACCTGCCTCCCACCTGCCTAAACCCTGCCAGTACTACTCTGGACACCTCTGAACCCATGCAACTCGGTCTTATGCGACCAGCCTTGCCACCCAAAGAACGAGCACGCCGCCGCCAACTAAACCTGTGCCTCTACTGCGGTGAAGCAGGTCACTCCTGTTAAGATGTGTAAGTGTCTTTCTTCAGTTCCTGTTAACCTTTCAGCCCTATCTGCCAACGCAACCCACCTTGCTCTCCCTCTCTCGTTGCAGCTCCAGGAAAGGACGGTTCCAGTCAACGCCATCATTGACTCTGGCGCGTGTAGCTGTTTTATTATTTCCACCTTTGCTGATCTACACAACATCCCCCTACAAGAAAAAAAACTCACAGATTTTCTATTTACCTGGCCAATGGCTTCCATATAAAATCAGGACAAGTGACCCAGGAAACCCTTCCTCTGTCTACCACAATCACCTCCCAACATAAGGAATTGCTGACCCTGGATGTTATCTCCTCTCCCCTGTTTCCCGTGATCCTAGGCTCCAGGCTCACAACCCTCAGATTAACTGGGTATCTGGAGAAGTGTCATTCCTGTCTCCCTACTGCCAGAAGTACTGTCTACCTGGACCCCCCTGCTCATCCACTAACCTGTTATGTATGGACTCTGAACCAAACCTCTTTCAGTCTGTTCCGGAACCTTATCATGAATTCATTGACGTTTTCAGTAAACAGGGGCCGACTCCCTTCCGCCTCACCGCCCCTATGACTGCCCAATCAAGCTTCTTCCTGGGGCCGAGATCCCATTTGGGCACATCTTCCCATTATCAGAAAAGGAACAAGAGGCCCTAAAGATATACATTGATGAAAACCTGAGCAAGGGGTTTATTCGCCCGTCTACCTCTCCAGCGGGTGCTGGAATATTCTTTGTCACCAAGAAGGACCAGTCCCTCCGCCCGTGTGTGGACTACCGTGAACTAAACAACTTAACGGTCAACCGTTATCAGCCACCCCTGATACCCAAGCTCTTCCAAAAATTAAGGTCTGCCATCATCTTCACCAAGTTGGATATGAGGGGGGCCTACAATCTGGTCCGCATCCGGGACGGGGATGAGTGGAAAACAGCTTTTTGTACCCGATTCGGTCACTATGAATATTTGGTCATGCCCTTCGGTCTGTGCAATGCGCCTGACACCTTTCAGCACTTTATCAATAATGTATTCAGAGACTTTCTTGACATCTTTGTTATTGTCTATCTAGATGACAATCTAGTCTTTTCCGAGTCACTGGACAGACATTGGGAACACGTCCGTAAGGTCCTAAGTCGCCTCCGCCTACACGGACTGTATGCTAAAGCGGAGAAATGCGAATTTGAGCAGCAAATCATCACCCACTACGCAGTTAACCAAGCAGAATTCACGCTTCCATTGGAACCCAGAAGCCCAAAAGGCCTTTGATACACTTAAAGGACTTTTTACATCAGCCCCGATTCTCAGTCATCCTGACCCGGCACTGCCTTACCTCCTTGAAGTGGATGCATCCAAAGTGGCAGTGGGGGCTGTCATCTCCCAACGCCAAGGGAGCAAAGATCTAATGCATTCTGTTGGGTTCTTTTCCCGGAAACTCTCTCCTGCGGAGAGAAACTATGATGTGGGTGACCGGGAACTACTTGCCATCAAAGCCGCCTTGGAGGAGTGGAGGTATCTACTGGAAGGCGCTGCACATCCAGTATTAATTTATACCGATCACAAAAATCTGGAATATTTAAGATCCGCTAAACAATTGAAACCTCGGCAGGCTCGCTGGGCCCTATTCTTATCACGCTTTTGTTTCCACATCACTTACCGTCCCGGTTCAAAGAACGTCAAGCCAGATGCACTATCACGGATGCACGACAACCCCAAGGATATATCTGTTCCCGACACCATTTTTACCAGCAGGTAATTTTCTACTCTTAGGCCCCATACACACGAGAGGATCCATCCGCTGAAAAATCTCAGCGGATCGGTTTCAGCGGATAGATCCCCTGGTGTGCACGTTCCAGCGGATATTTATCCGCGGATATTTCCGATTTCCACCAGATAAGAAATTTGTAGACATGCTAACAAATCTATCTGCTGGAATCGGCTCCAGCGGATCGATCCGGTGGTCTGTACAGACTCACCGGATCGATCCGTCCGAACCCATCCCTAGCATGCGTCGTAATGATTCGACGCATGCGTGGATATCCTTATATGACAGCGTCGCGCACGTCGCCGCGTCATCATCGTGGCGACGGCGCGACACGTCACCGCAATGGGAATTCGGCGCGGATTTTGATCCGATGGTGTGTACACTCCATCGGATCAAAATCCTCAGAGGATTTATCCGCGGATACGGTCCGGCGGACCGTATCCGCGGATCAATCCTATCGTGTGTACCAGGCCTTACAGACTGATCTCCTCTCCAATAAGGGAGACATCCACAGACTCTTCCAAGCCTCCTGGTATCACCTTGACACCCAGGGATGGGTTATTCTGGAGAGGGAGCCAAATTTTTGTTCCGGGAAGCACTCGAGTGGAAGTCCTGAAGCTCCTTCACGACCACCCGCTGGCAGGGCACTTTGGAGTTCGTAAGACTCTTGAACTGGTACGTCGTACCTTCTGGTGGCCAGGCCTGGAGGAAATTTGCAAATCATATGTCAGTGCATGTCATATCTGTAACCAAAACAAGACAACAAGGAACTGAGCCTGGGGATAACTTAAACCCCTACCTGTACCTGATAGACCATGGAAGATTGCCATGGATTTTATAGTAGAGCTTCCATGTTCCGAAGGGTGTACAGCAATCTTTGTGGTCGTAGACTGTCTGTCTAAGATGGCCAATTTCCTTCCATTGAAGAGCACCCCATCTTCTGCTGAGACTGCCTGTGTCTTCATCAAGGAGATTGTCAGACTACATGGAGTCCTTTCAAACATCGTGTCAGATAGGGGGGTCCAGTTCATGTCACGTTTTTGGCGAGCCCTATGTGAGACCTTGAAAATTGAACTTGCTTTATCCTCAGCCTACCACCCCCAAACCAACGGGCAAACTGAGAGGACAAATCAAACTCTTGAGCAGTACATTAGATGTTTCACATTGTTTTCTCAAGATGATTGGGTTTCCCTGCTGCCTTTAGCAGAGTTTGCCTATAATAATGCCAACCATTCGACCACTGGACAATCCCCCTTCTTTGCCAATTATGGCTTCAATTAAATTTTTTTACCTGATTTTCTTCCAGAATCTTCAGTTCCGGCAGTACAGAGCACGGTGGATTTTCTCAGCCGCAACAACCAGGTGTTGCAGGAAGCAGTGACCAAAGCCCAAGCCGATTGCAAGAAGTCCTTTGATAAGAAGAGGAGAGGGGAGCTGGACCTTCAACTGGGTGATCAGGTATGGCTCTCTACGAATAACCATCAGTTGCAGCCAGGAGGGCTGGTGAGAGACATGGGCAGTTGGGAGGACTTGAGAGGCATGCAAGAGAGGACTGAGAGGAAGCAGTGCAATGTCTACAAATGTTTAAGCTACAAACATTAGTGTCAGACCCACTTTCTGATGACGCATGCTGGAACGCAAAATGCATAAAAGCTAGGTCTGACACGCACTTTACGTCACTTTTGCTGGGGGGTTGCCTAATGCACAACATACACCGCTGGTCAGAAAGCGCTGTCTGAACGGACTTCCACCGCACTAGGTTGTTCCTTACATGCTGTTGCACTCCCCTGATGGAAAAATTGTAAGTGACATTTTTAACAATAAACAAACGATACTACACTATATCTGCCTTCCCTGGCTCTTTTTGGCGGAGCTTGCTTTGCAGATGTGGGTGATTGAAGCGGCGGATAGATACTAACGATTTGATCTCTCTGTTCCCGGGCTCATTCGACCTGGTTCACCACACATGTGAACGATCGTTTGGGAGGAGATCATTGAATGGTTTCCAGGGATTGAGGAGTAACTTCATGCTTTATGGTCACTTGCTGGCCAGAGCCATCTGGTGAGCGCAATTTGTTGTCACTTTGGGTGAAAAGTCACAAATTTTATCTGGAACACGGATTCTATTTTTCACATGGTGTTTGGAGCAGAATCATTCAAAAAGATTTCTGGAGTTGCTTTGAACTTTTTATGACATATTTGTTTTGAGTAATTATAAACGATATATATTATTTTTTTTAAACATTTGTGCACATGTATAAAGTGAAGCAATTCACTAATACACATCTAAATGAGGTTATAAATGTATACATATTATTTGCATAGATCACTCTTTGCACTTTCAGTGATTGTATTGGGAGCGCCCTTTATCACATCATCATTCCTCATTAGTTTTTCACTAATTTAAGGTGCAGCAACCCTTCTGTTTTTAGTTTCACTATTGGCGCCAGTATCCATTTATATATTATAAGAGTGGAGAGCAGAGTGATATCATCTGCACCCCGCCTCTCCCTGTAGCAGAGCGGAAGTTCCTGTGAGAAAGTGCCGTGTGGCGTCCTGCCCTGTGACTCCTTCTCACTGCCTGAGGTAAGTACATTGATTTTGGTAATTATTAAAAACAATGTTGCTGCTGGATGAATATAGGGGATGCCTGGCTGTCTAATAATGCTGCCTGGATAGGGGACTTTGTCTTGCTGTATATGGAGGACTGTCTCTTGCTGTATATGGAGGACTGTCTCTTGCTGTATATGGAGGACTGCCTCTTGCTGTATATGGGTGAATGTCTCTCTCTTGCTGGACATTTGGGACTGTCTTTTGCTGTATATTGGGGACTGTCTCTTGTTGGATATGGGAATATCTGCAAGTGCACCTGAGATTACTTTGGTAAACACTGAATATTTCTAATGTTTTTGTACATTTAACTGAATTGCTTTCTATTAACAAATTCCATACAAATTTCCTTGTATATCCACCCAAATTATACTTCCATTTTCTTAAAAGGGGGTGGTGGTAGGTGTGTAGGGGTGGTCCTATGGGCGGCTCTAGGGGTGGAGCCAAGCGTGGAGGGGGAGCGAGTTCCTGCATCTTTTCCCTAGGGGCCATAGGGGCCCACGGTCCCTGTCTGCAAAAGGCTAATGCTAAGGCCTGGCTGAGTTAGTGTCAGGCCTAACCACCATGTGCTAGCTGTTCCTGGAACCTCTAAATAGGAAGCGACATCCAGGAGGGATGGAGCGAACCACTAGATAGGAAGTGAAAAGTTGTGCTGAAGGAGTCTGGAGAAGTGTACATAGTTGTCCTTAGCAACTTTGCTATTATTCCACTGGGCATCCCATAATGCCCATCCAAGTTGAATTCCCACAATGAAACAACAAAAACAAAGCCAGTGGACTGTTCATTGTCTTGGAGTGTCAGGGAATTGAATACTGGGTCGGGCAGGGTGACAGGTGGGCCACATCACTTAGCAGCCCCTATGGGGGTACCGCTACATGTGTCTGTGTGTGTATGTGTACATATGTCTCTCTGTGTGTGTATGTTACGTATGTGTCTGTATATATGTGTTTGTGTGTGTCTGTGTGTGTCTGTGTGTTGTTCAGGCCAGTTGTGCTGTTTAAGGGTTTGTTGACCCACTTTTATTAAAAGAAAGAAAAACCGTGCATCCAGAATTTCCCACGCAGGGGGTTTCAAGTTGCTACAGCAATAAAGTAATATAGTCAACCGAAAATGCCGAGCCACCTGGCTCTCTTCAGAAATACAGCCCCTTAGGCTTTACACTTCAGCCCTCTTGGTCACGTACAAAAAGTTCCCGTACAAATCACTGTACTTTCTCTCAGCTTCTGTGCTGCTCAGCCCACAGCTTTGGGTCCTCTGTCTATACCATGCAGACATGCATGCTTCTCCCTTGCTTGCCTGGACTCCTCGGGAGGGTGGAGTCCAGAACACTGGTCCTGACTCTACCATAAGCCCAGGAACCACCTGTTCAATCAACCAGCCAGACTTCTGGCTGTTTCCAAAACCCGGTCCCAGGATTGGAGATTCCATCCCACCCATATCACTATGGAATCTCCGGGCTCCAGGTCCCCAAGTGGATTTTTATAAACTTTGAAGGAAACTGATCAAACAGATTCCTCCACATTAAATAACCCTGGAGCCTCTCAACCAGCCTATTTGAGAATCCTGGGCGACCGATACCAGGACAGGGAACTGTACTATCACATACCCCCCCCCCCTTTGTTTCGATCCGGAGGGAGGAACACCAGCACCCATCATCATGGTTGGGACACCTCTGTGCTGGCTGTCAGCCACGTAGGCCCAACCTTTTTTCCGGGTGCGCTTCCAGATACTTCCCACCCTGGATCTTAACAAGCTATACTCAGCCTTCTCCCTCTTTTGTGGTTCCATAAGCACTTCCTCTTCTGAAATTTTAACAGGGCACCCCTGGTCTTTCTACCAACCCTTCTGCCTCCACGCTTCAGGTTCCCAGGTTTCCCAATACCTTTGGACACTATACTGTCATGTACCTTTAACAAATTCTTTGGTTCATCATTGATATACATATTCAAACCAACTTTACACCTCTCAATGTTGCACAAGTCACCAATGACTTTTTTTTTCAGCATTTGCTAGGGCAGAGTCTGCAGAGGGTACGCATACCAGAGGGTTGCCATCACCCACAGAAACCTTGCAGGACGTCACCTACCCGGGGTTCACCCTCTCTGCAGGCCAATGTCCTAACACTTGACCTGTTCTAAAGCCATCTGTATTTTTATCCACCTGAAGAGACAAGCTCTTGTCTGATCCACAAACAATTTTTACTGCACTTCTTATCTGTTTGTCACCTAAACCAAACATTGGACTGGGGACGCCAGTCTCTTTAACCACTTAAGCCCCGGACCAAAATGCAGCTAAAGGCCCAGGCCAGGTTTTGCGATTCGACACTGCGACGCTTTAACAGACAATTGCGCGGTCGTGCGACGTGGCTCCCAAACAAAATGTATGTCCTTTTTTTTCCCACAAATAGATCTTTCTTTTGGTGGTATTTGATCAACTCTGCGTTTTTCTTTTGGGCTATAAACAAAAATAGAGCGACAGTTTTGAAAAAAATGCAATATTTTTTACTTTTTTCTATAATAAATATCCCCCAAAAATATATAAAAAAACATTTGTTTTCCTCAGTTTAGGCCGATACGTATTCTTCTACCTATTTTTGGTAAAAAAAAAAATCGCAATAAGCGTATATCGGTTGGTTTGCGCAAAATTTATAGCGTTTACAAAATGGGGGATAGTTTTATTGCATTTTTATAAAAAAAAAATTTTTTTACTACTAATGGATGGCGGCGATCAGAGATTTTTTTCCTGTGACTGCGACATTATGGCGGACACTTCGGACAATTTTGACACATTTTTGGGACCATTGTCATTTTCACAGCAAAAAATGCATTTAAATTGCATTGGGCCAGATTCAAGAAGCAATTGCGCCTGTGTAACCATAGGTTACACAGCGCAATTGCTTACTTGCTCCGGGGTAGCGAATGCTCCTGATTCAGGAACATCGCTACGCCGACTGCAGCCTAAAATCTGCGTGGCATAAGGCTCTTATGCCACGCAGATTTTAGGCTGCATTCTTGCGTTGGCCGCTAGGGGAGCGCTCCCATTGTGATCTGTGTATAGTATGCAAATTGCATACTAACACCGATTCACAACGTTGCGCGAGCCCTGCGTACTCAAATTACGTAGTTTGCGTACGTCGGGTTTCGCATAAGGTTACACATCCTAATAGCAGGCGCAGCCAATGCTATAGGATACCCACGTTCCCGCGTCGCAATATTTAAAATCTACGTCGTTTGCGTAAGTGAATCGTGAATGGCGCTGGACGCCATTCACGTTCACTTTGAAGCAAATGACGTCCTTGCGATGTCATTTGCCGCAATGCACGTCGGGAAAGTTTCCCGACGGAGCATGCGCTCTACGCTCGGCGCGGGAGCGCGCCTAATTTAAATGATTCCGGCCCCCGGCGGGATCATTTACATTGCGCGCACTTACGCCGGGCAATTTTGCCGGCGCGCCCTCGCAATTTACGGAGCTACTGCTCCGTGAATCGAGGGCAGCGCAAAATATTTGCGGGGGCGCAGGGCAAAATCGTTGCCCTGTGCCTCCGCAAATAAAGCGCAAATGTACCTGAATCTGGGCCATTGTTTATTGTGAAAATGACAGTTGCAGTTTGGGAGTTAACCACAGGGGGCGCTGTTGGGACTATGTGTTCCCTGAAGTGTGTTTACAACTGTAGGGGGGTGTGGCTGTAGGTCTGACGTCATCGATTGTGTCTCCCTATAAAAGGGATGACACATTCGATGCAGCCGCCACAGTGAAGCACGGGGGAAGCCGTGTTTACATATGGCTCTCCCCGTTCTTCAGCTACGGGGAGCGATCGCGAGGGGGTGGCTAGAAACGAATAGCCGCCCCCTCATCCCGGATCGCTCCCAGACGATTTCCGACCGCCGCATGTACCGGGGGGGTCCCGATCGAACCCCCGACCCACGTCTAGGCAGGGACGTACGGGTACGCCCATCCGCCTGTACATGCCATTCTGTGGACGTATATGTACATGCGGCGGTCATTAAGTGGTTAAACCCCTTCGGTTGAGCCCCGGTTAGGTTTTTTGCTGCTTTCTGGACCACACTTGGCCCTTCCATCTCATGTGATAGTACCACTGGTACAGCATACACGCCCTTCACCGACAACTGACCAGTACTATCTTGAACCATAGCAGCAGAAATGCCTTTTACCTGGCTGTTAGGTGGTGAAACCTCAGACACTTTCTTTTCGCCAAGCCTCTCCCATAAACCTCTTGTACAGGAGGTAACCTATCAGCATACCTAGAGGCGACTTTTAACACTAGTAATACAGTCATAAATAAACCATTTTTGTCTTGTCTGTCTTTGTGCTGTACCACCTGCCACTCTGGGGTCCACCCAATGGTATTCCGCAGTACCAGACTGTCTGACTGTGGTGGAGACACCCCAGTATAGACTGGCTGTACCTCCCAAAGTTTAAGCATCTCCTTTAACACTTTTGTTAGAAACCATACCCTTGGCTTCGGATTGAAGTCCTTCCTGGGGACTTTCCTGACACTGGGAAAGAAAGGCCCGGAGCAGAAGACAAGTCTGCAATAGGCGTAGGGCCGGCATGACAGGGTTAACAGAAAAACCCTTTCAAGCAGGTAGAAGTGGTCAGGAGAGAGGGCAGTGGGGAGGGGAGGAGAGGTGATAAATTCCTCCCCCCCCCCTGCCGGGCAGCACAGCGTGGGGGAAAAAGTTGTTTATGGGCTTGTTGGTATGGTGGTTATGATGGTTGGTGATAGTTGGTTTTGTTTTGGGTGCTTTCCTTTTTTTGTTTCTCCTTATGCAGGTACAAGGTTTATGCTGTCGTGGCAGTGGCGGGTGTTGGACTTTGCAGGAGAAGAAATTACCTCAAAGATGGATGCCATTACCTAGCGGTGGTATGGGTTCTGAAGGGGTGTTATTTGCCAGTTTACCAAAGTGTAGCTGGAATGTTGGTTAATGGGGGCACTGCGGTCAGTGGTCGTCTCTGAGCCAGCTTGTCGGCTTGAGGCCTATGACCAGAGGTTAGGTACCACAGTGCCAAAATGTTATAAAGTTAAAATGGTTACAAGATAGTGTTTAGTGGTGCCTGCAAAGTCCAGCACTAGGATGGATAGAACTGTTTTTCTCAGGAATATGTGGTTTATATGTTATTTATTATTTAATATTTAAAGTTATTTAAAATAAAGGAGGGTGCTACGGCCAGTTTTTGCTCCAAATTTACAGTGGTGGTCTCATTATTTATTAAAGATTAAGGGGGAGTAGAAATGGTGGGGTCTTAACAGTAAAAGGGTAAAATATGGGATACCATAGTCATGCAGACAGACTCACTTGCTGAGACGTGAGAGGTTGGCAGGTTTAATGAAACCTTCCCCCAGCTGGAGACGACCACAGCCTGGTGTTCTACCAGAGCGCTGCCAGGTGCTTGACTCACACTCAACTTCTCAGGTTCAGCACCAATGAACTGCTTCACATTACCAGTGGCAACATCGCTTTGCCCCGCCACGTCAGCATCATTTTTGTAGGTTACGGACAAAGTGTCTGCTGTGTGCTCGCCCTTATATGGTCCATATTTCTCACGAGGGTTAACCCCTGCAGCAGCCACCGCGCCCTCAGGTATAAGCTGTTCTGCCATCCCTCCTGCTGGCACAGCAGAAACTTTGTCCACCTTACTTTTATGCATGAAAGCCTCATCTATCAGGGACATTAGATTTTTACCCCAACTATCCCAATCTGTTGTAGCTGTGCTCCATTCATCGGCGCTCCTTAGCTCTGATCCATCCGCCCAAGGACACACATTAGAACAGATGGGTTTAGTTGCAGATTCATTACCCAAATTACAAATCATGGCAGACTTCGGCAACACATGTTTTAGCACCACTGGTTGCAATACACCACAACCACCACCCTGCTCGGGCGGCACTTCATAAGTCTCACACATCTTTGTATTTTTCACAGGTTGTATTAACCCACCATTTACCTGCACATTTTTAGTACTAGCAGCTTGCACTAACACATTAACATTACACGGTACAGTTCCACTCCGTCCCACCAGAGTGACATACCAGTTGTCCATGGCAACCTCCGACTTCAATACATGAAGTTCCCTGGAGATTTCTGGGGACAACTGTGCTGTCTTACCACCAGTTGCTACAGGCAACGGCCCATTTGTGACAACAGCTTTTGCTCTGAAAGAACCTGGGGTTTTCCCAACAGCAGCAAACTTTTCATTAATAGCAACACTTATAGCATTTTTAGTTTTTGCAGGCTGTCCTAGCCCACTGCTTACTTGAGACTGGCAGACATTAGACACAACACTTTTAGTCATCAACACAGGTTCTGTTTGGACTTTAACCCCTGCATTCCCACTGGGTAGGGAAAAGTCGTTTTCAAGCACACATTTAGTGGCCCCACTAACTGGGGTCACTAAGTAGATTTGTAGAGCAAAACACAGATTAGAAGTAAATAACCATCAGCAACCGAGTCCCTCTAGAGAAATAGTTTTAGAGGTATTTCCTTATCGCAGGAAGAGGTTGTGGGACTTTAATTGAAGCATGATGGATAAATGTATTCACTGTGAATACATTTATCCATCATGCTTCAATTAAAGTCCCACAACCTCTTCCTGCGATAAGGAAATACCTCTATAACTGGGGTCACTCTCACATCATCATGGACAGTCTCGTAACCAGTTATTTTATACCTGCAATCAGCAGTCCCAGCCATCATTTCATTAAAGACAGTCTTACCCACCGCAGTAGTTGGTGTCACCGTCTTCATTTGAGTATGTTGTCTTAGGAAACAGTCCTCAGCCGCACATTTACTGGCCAAGTCCCCCTGGTGGCCACGGGATGAAATCGCAGCAGGCATCTCCCACTGTTTAGCACCCCCTGCGGACACAACAGAAAACTCCTCCTTGTTGCCAGGGGTGATGGCAAATATATTTTCACAGGAATCTGGGCCCACAGATAAAGAGTTCTGCTCAGCATCATTACCTTCAGGTGCACCCCAGAATCTAGGGCAAGACAATATTTCGTGCCCCAGCTGGCCACATTCCAGACATGGAACTGAACAACTTTTCTCCAGTGCGTTTCTCTCCTGATGATTCCCAGCTAGCAAGAACGCACAGGGCTCTTTGTGGGGACGTTGAGGCAAATCTCTCCTGCAGCTCCTCCCCCCAGGCACAACTTCCACTCTTGTTGTCATGGGAGATCGCACTCTCCCTGCAGAGCTTTGCTGGTTCTCTCCAACATGCTGTATTGGCTCCTCCGGAAGCCACTTGTCACGACCCTTGCAGGCAGGCACACCCCATGGTCCACAGACAGCCCGACTGGCCTCCTCTGCGTTACTATGGGCAACCACTCTCCGTCCTGGCTTTTGGTCAGCCTCTCTTCTGGCACATAACATAGGCTTTGCAGACCTTTGTTTTGCTAGGTAGCTTTGCATTGGAGCCAGGGACAAAGGGCACTTGGAGGCTGCATGCCCCCACTCGCTGCACCGCAAACAGCGCACTTGGTTTCCTGTCTTGTCAGGGTTTCCCACACTGCATCTGCTGGACCCTGTCTCAAGCTGTGTCACTTTCACACTTTTCGCAACAGCTGCTGGTTTAACTGCAGCAGCGTTGCCAGGGGCAACAACACCCCTCTCCCAGGCATGGAGATTTGTCAGATCTCTCTTTGTATCAAAGGTTGGCTTGCCTTCCACTTTAGCTTGGTCCAATCCTGCCAGGTGTCGCTTGCACCAATCCACTTGCAGATTCAAATGCTGGTGGACGCTCCACATTAGCCGTCTGTGCACTCATTGCACCAGGGTTGCTAGGGACAACAGCAGCCCTCTTTTCCCTTGGAAAACTCTGTTGAGGCATGTATGGGGTTCGATCAGGCGGTAACAACCCCTCCAGCCTCAGAGCTCTATCTATCATCTCAGCCATCCTTGCTTCTTTTAGGCGTCTTGATCGCCCCATACTCACAATCACTCCGAAAAAAAAAATTTGCACAGTTCAGCAACAAATTGGAGCACTGTTTCTTTAAGGCTAGTTACCTTTCTCTTGCAGGTTCTCCTCACCTGCACACACACAGATTATGCAGTTTCTGGCAAGAGCTCACTGGTATTTGCGAGGATCTTCAGTCCATGCCCGCATTCTCCACCAATTGTAATTTTGGCGGTTATTTAGCATCTGTGTATAGCACACCAGTGAGCAGAGTGCAGGCCAGTTGTGCTGTTTAAAGTGGAGTTCCACCCATAAATATAACATTACATCAGTAGTTTTAAAAAAATGTCATTAGTCCTTTACGAAAAAAAAAAAATTTTTTTAGATGCCTTCATAGTGTTGTTGCTAGGCAGAATAGTTAATCTTCCCACTTCCTGCACCTAGGTGCCTAACCTACACCGCACAGACTCATGGGAATGTAGTGGGTGTAACTTTCCAGGAGTCTGTGCACTCCCTCAAAGAATCATGTGACTTGGACAGTACAGGTGCTGAAACCTGATCTGACACTGCTTGTGCAGCACTGAGCATGTGCGAGATTTGCAAGGCTGAAATCCAGGAAGTCATACAGTCTGGCTTCATGATGCCCACACTTAAGATGGCCCCAGTCAATTTCTATTTTATAAAGTGTCTAAATGCTGTAACAACCTAACAAAATGGACCTTAGTTTACAGACTAACTTTACTAGAATACATTAAGCTTGTGTATTACAGGGGTATTTATATTTAAAAAGTGAAATTGTGGCCGGAACTCCGCTTTAAGGGTTTGTTGACCCACTTTTATTAAAAGAAAGAAAAACCGTGAATCCAGAATTTCCCATGCAGGGGGTTTCAAGTTGCTACAGCAATAAAGTAATATAGTCAACCGAAAATGGAGAGCCACCAGGCCCTCTTCAGAAATACAGCCCCTTAGGCTTTACACTTCAGCCCTCTTGGCCACGTACCAAAAGTTCCCGTACAAATCACTGTACCTTCTCTCAGCTTCTGTGCTGCTCAGCCCACAGCTTTGGGTCCTCTGTCTATACCATGCAGACATGCATGCTTCTCCCTTGCTTGCCTGTCACAGTGTGTACATATGTCTGTGTGCATGTGTCGTGTGTGTGTGTGCGCGCATGTGTCTGTATGTGTGTGTGTGTGTACCTCCAAAGCCAAAACGCCTAAGCACTTCCTACGTAAAATGCAATTCTATGCTACCAAAGGACTTAGCGGGATCTAATGATAGCAAGTTTCTATTTCAGCCTTTCTCAACTGGGGTGTCGCCAGAGGTCCTCAGGGGTGCCGTGGGATCAAGGTAGAGAAGGGCTGTCAGACGAGCCTGATCCTGATCCTCCGATCCCTAGCCGAACTGTACATCAGCACTCTGAGGGAGCTCCGTCAGCCTTAGCAAAGTGAACGTAAAAAGAGGGGGAGTGTGATGTGCTCTCTGCTTCCCCTTACAGTGCAATGATCGGCTGTGTGAAGGAAGGTACTGTGCTAGAACATTTTAAAAGGCTTTATATATGTGTTTGTCTGTACCAGTGGCAGCTGGTGCTCAAAATTTTTGGGGGGGCGCAAACGAAAAAAAAAAAATTGCAGCCTCACTGTGCCCATCACATGCAGCCACTGTGCCATCAAACGGAGCCACTGTGCCATGCCACCAAATGCAGCCACTGTGCCATAAATTGTCACCACTGTGCCATGCAACACAGCAACTGTGCCATCAATTGTCACCACTGTGCCATGCCATCAAATGCAGTCACTGTGCCATCAATTGTCACCACTGTGCCATGCCATCAAACAGCAACTGTGCCATCAATTGTCACCACTGTGCCATGCCATCAAACACAGCAACTGTGCCATCAATTGTCACTACTGTGCCATGCCATCAAACAGCAACTGTGCCATCAATTGTCACCACTGTGCCATGCAACACAGCAACTGTGCCATCAATTGTCACCACTGTGCCATGCCATCAAACGCAGCTACTGTGCCATCAATTGTCACCACTGTGCCATGCCATCAAATGCAGTCACTGTGCCATGCCATCAAACGCAGCCACTGTTCCATCAATTGTCACCACTGTGCCATGCCATCAAACGCAGCCACTGTGCCCCTCAATTGTTGCCACTGTGCCAATTGTCACCAATGTGCCCTTTAATTGTCACCACTGTGCCCCATGATGCCACTGTGCCCATCGTCACCACTGTGCCCCATGATGCCACTGTGCCCATTGTCACTCACCACTGTGCCCCATGATGCCACTGTGCCAATTGTCACCTCTGTGCCCTTTGTCACCACTGTGCCCCATGATGCCATTGTGCCAATTGTCACCTCTGTGCCCATTGTCACCACTGTGCCCCATGATGCCACTGTGCCCATTGTCACTCACATCTGTGCACCATGATGCCACTGTGCCAATTGTCACCTCTGTGCCCTTTGTCACCACTGTGTCCCATGATGCCACTGTGCCAATTGTTACCTCTGTGCCCTTTGTCACCACTGTGCTCCATCATGTCACTGTGCCCCTTTCCCTGTAAAAAGCACTTACCTGAGGATTCCATGTCCTCCCTCGATGTCTTCTGCCGCTGTTGTGAAGCTTCAGCCAATCAGGTTCCTGATAACCAGAATCCGGGAACCTGATTGGCTGAAACGGCGTTTGTCTTATGCAAGGAGCGCAGATTGCTTGCGCTCCGAGTATAGACATCCGGAGAAAAGCCTATCAGAGCCGCTGGCTTTGATAGGCAGTTCCCCTCAGCCAACCAGCTGCCACTATTCGGGTAACCGGCGTCCCACGTCCGGTTATATGAATAGACAAGGCAGCTGGCAATCAACCAATAACATACATTCGTGCATTTATGCACGAATGTGTGTTATTTGCGAGAGGGGGTGGCGCTGCAGCGCCCTCTATAGACGGTCACCAGAACTGCGGTAAAATGTCAAAATGACATTTTAGCCGAATAAAAGTTCTTAAAGGGCCCGTTTTTTTGTTTTTTTTTGTGTGACTGCGGGAGGGGGGGCAGCGCCCGTGCGTCCCTATGGACGGGCCGCCACTGGTCTGTACATGTGTCTGTATTTGTGTGTGTGTTGTAAGATTGGGTGATCAGACTCCAGCGGTAGGTGCGTTTTTTTTTAGTGAGTATGCCAGTCTAGAACTGAATTTTTAAGGGCCTGGTAGCCCACTTTTATTTAAGCACAAAAAAGTTCACAAATACATAGTAGCCCTCACAGGGGGTTCCACCATTACTGTATCTTGCATACTCAACACTTTAGCCTCCTGGCTTTCATTCTTGCCATCAGGCTGTTTCAGGCCTTTAGCTTAGGCCTTAGGTCTGCTCCTCAGAACAAAAAGATGTTTCCTGGAGTTAAGCTCTCTCTTAGCTTACTGATACTTTGTCTGGCAAAGCAGCTGCCAATGTGGCCTCTTCCCTCGGCTCAATGGCATCAGTCACTCCTTCCCTAGCCCCACCATGTCCTCCTGAGGAGTCCCCCGAACTGTTTGACCACAGTGTTGGGTACATGCTGCAGGAGGATGCGTAGCATTTTGAAGGCTCCGATGATGGTACCCAGCTGGAGGAAGGCAGTAACATGAGCCCAGAGAGAGGGGGTGCCCAAGAAGGACAGCAATCTGGCAGTCATGTTCCCCCAGCTGAAGCATACTGCCAGGTTTGCTCCAGTGATGAGGAGGAAGGGGATGATGAGGTCACTGACCCTACGTGGGTGCCTGATAGGAGAGAGGAGGAGGAAGAGGCACATCTCCAACGAGGCAGAATGCCCTCCAGGGGCCAGCTTAAGGGCAGCACTCCGACGGCATCACATCGCAGAGCTCCCCATGTGCAGGGCGCTGCTGTCTCTCCACTAGGGATGAGCTTCGTGTTTGAGTCGAACTCATGTTCGACTCGAACATCGTATGTTTTGACCGTTCGTTATGGGCCGTTCGCACCAAATTCAAGTGGCGTGTCACGGCCCATAATTCACTGTAGCATCGCAGTGCATTGCTGGACAATGATTGGTCAAGCATGCACTATGACCCGCATGCTTTGGCCAATCACAGTACGCAAAAAAACAGAGAGACATAATTGGCCAAAGCCAGGGTGGGGGGGGGGGGGGTTTAGTACACGCCCCACACTATATAAAGCCCCCTCCATGGCGGCCTTGTGTAGTGTGTTGCGGTGGTTTAAGACAGTGAGTAACTTGTATAGCGCAAAAAATGCAAACTTAATCGCCTCAAGGCGCTTGGCATCCAGCGTCGTACAGGTCTTTCAAGACAGATAGAGAGAGAGAGAGAGTGTCCTTTATTTTGAGTTAGATAGAGCAGGCAGGCGAGTCAGTTACAGTTACAGTGTGTAGAGGATATATATGCATCCCAGGTGTTGTATATATATTTATACACTGTATTGAGTTTAGATGGATCCGTTCCTGTATGCTCTTCCTAATATACTGACAGGCGGGCAGGTGATTGTGCTAGCTGCAGTATTCTCACTTGTGTCGTCTGCACAGTGTGCACCTAAAGCTACGTGAATACATTTGCTGGTGTTCTCATATTAATACCACAGGCAGTGATTGATCAGCAAGTATTCTCACTTGGTGTACTGTGTCCTCTGCACAGTGTGCACCTAAAGCTACGTGAATACATTTGCTGGTGTTCTCATATTAATACCACAGGCAGTGACTGATTAGCAAGTATTTTCACTTGGTGTACTGCGTCCTCTGCACAGTGAGCACCTAAGTGATCACACTAGAGAGCAGTTATTGGAATGCATCCGTCTACCTCAGGGGTAGGCAACCTGTGGCACTCCAGCTGTTGCAGAACTACACATCCCATCATGCCTCTGGGAGTAATTGTAACTGCCAACCTTGAAACGCCTCATGGGAAATGTAGTTCCACAACAGCTGGAGCGCCACAGGTTGCCTACCCCTGGTCTAGCTCATGTTTTTGTTGATCAGGGCAGTTTTCTGTTTGAGGACGTGCAGCCATTGATTTGGATCTCTAGAGAGTTGGCCATGTCTGATGCCTCTAGTGGGGGTGATGACTATATACCTCCTTTTAGTGCAGCTCAGGTAGAGTCTTTGGTGTGGCTGTTGGCTCATAGGTAGATTCAGTAAGAGTTAGGCCGGCTTATCATTAGATAAGCCGACCTAACTCAGAATCTACGCCGACTTATGTTTAAGTGTATTCTCAATCAGAGATACACTTAAACATATCTAAGATACGACGGCTTGCGCCGTTCTATCTTAGGTTGCAATATTTCGGATGGCCGCTAGGTGGCGCTTCCATTGCGGTCGGCGTAGAATATGTAAATTAGTAGATACGCCGATTCACGAACGCAGTACTTTTACGCCGTTTACGTTAGAGATAGGCCGCCTAAAGTTAGAGCTAGGCCCTAGTTGGAATAGTAATGTTAAGTATGGCCGCCGTTCCCGCTTCGAAATTCAATATTTTCACGTCGTTTGCGCAAGTCGTCTGTGAATCGGGATTTACGACGTTTACGTCCACGTCGAAATCAATAGGCCTGTGCGGCGTACCTAGCCGCAATGCACACTGGGAGATGTAGGCGCCCGGCGCATGCGCAGTAAAAAAAAACGTCAAAAGCGTAAGGTCAAGCTCCATTAACATAAAACACGCCCCCTTACACAGATTTGAATTAGGCGCCCTTACGCCCGCCCGCTTTAGGCTACGCCGCCGTAACTTAGCAGGCAAGTACATTGTGAATCATGTACTTGCCTCGCTAACTTACGGCAGCGTAGCTTAAATGCCTTAAGCTACGCCGCCGCAAAGTTGCGGCAAAGTACCTGAATCTAGGCATTAGCCTTTTTCTTTGAGCAGTACTCAGCTTGTCCTCAACAGGTACTTGCAGCATGCATTGATTCTGTGCAGTCTCTGGTCAGACGAGCAGTGTGCAAACCTGATTTTGTGCAACTATTATTACAGTCCTGGTCAAGTTTGTTGTACTCAGCTCGTCAGCTCCCAACCACCCATTTCTGTGTCAAGACACCAGTCTGCTGGGATGTCTTCCTCTCCTTTACCCCTAACTACCACAGTTGCTGACCAATACACCCTGCTACCAATGAAGTACCAGTACCCTGTTTCCTCTTGCTGCACTTACCCTGCCTTTAACCCTTCTGCTTCTTCTCGGCTGCCTCCATCAGTACCACTAAAACCCCCTTCAAAATCTGCACCCTCTGTTTCACCATCTTTCCGCTCTGTGCCTATATCAGCTGCATCCACTACCTACAGCCCTGTATCCATATACAAATCTTCAGTGGCTAAACCGAAGAAGAAACTGAAGCTTTTTCCAACCCATTCAATCCTGCAACTACCCCAATCTGCCTCCACTCCAGCCAACTTGATTCAGTCTGTTCCCGTACCGGTGGAGCTGCTCCAGCCTGATTCCTTGCTAACCAACCTGCTCCGGTCCACCGTCATGCCAGCTGATCATGAACCTGAACACCCACCTAATCCTGCCAACTCTCTGCCTGCTGTCCAGCCTGAAATTCTGGTGCCAGTGTTCCAGCCTGACGTTCCTGTGTCCCAACCTGATGTTCCTGTGCCCATGTTTCAGTCTGAAGTTCCAATACCTGCTGTCCAGTCCGATGCACCTGCTGTTGTGCCAGTGTCTGCTACTCAGCCTGTTGTGCTAACGCCTGTGCCCACTGTCCAGTCTGAGGTCCCAGTGCCTGCTGCCCAGTCTGACGTTCCAGTGACTACTGTCCTGTCTGATGTGCCTGTTGTTCAGCCTGTTGTGCCAGCACTTGCTGTTCTGCCTGTTGTGCCAGCACCTGTCCCGGCTGCCCAGTCTGAAGTTCCAGTACTGGCTGCCCAGTTTGAAGTTCCAGTACCTGCTATCCAGTCCGATGCATCTTCTTTTTAGCCTGTTGTGCCAGCACCTGCTGTTCTGCCTGATGTGCCAGCACCTGCTGCCCGGCTTGATGCTCCAGTGCCCGCTGTTCAGTCTGATGCTCCAGTGCCCGCTGTTCAGTCTGATGCTCCAGTGCCTGTTGTTCAGCCTGTTGTGCCAGCACTTGCTATTCTGCCTGTTGTGCCAGCACCTGTGCCTGCTGCCCAGTCTGAAGTTCCAGTACCGGCTGCCCGGTTTAAAGTTCCAGTACCTGCTATCCAGTCCAATGCATCTGCTTTTCAGCCTGTTGTGCCAGCACCTGCTGTTCTGCCTGATGTGTCAGCACCTGTGCCTGCTGCCCGATTTTATGTTCCAGTGCCCGCTGTTCAATCTGATGCTCCAGTGCCTGCTGTTCAGTCTGATGTGCCCTCTTTCCAGTCTGATGTCCTGGTGCCTGCCTTTCAGTCTGATGTGCCTGCCTTCCAGTCTGGTTTGATGTCCCCGCTTTGCAGTCTGATGTTTTGGTGCCGGCCTTTCAGTCTGATGTCCCCGCTTTCCAGTCTGGTGTGCCTGCCTTCCAGTCGATGTGCCTGCTTTCCAGTCTGATGTGCCCGCTTTTCAGTCTGATGTGCCCGCCATTCAGTTGGATGTCCCGGTGCCTGCCTTCCAGTCTGATGTGCCCGCTTTTCAGTCTGATGTGTCCTGGTGCCTGCCTTCCAGTCTGATATGTCCCAGTGCCTGCCTTCCAGTATGATGTCTCGGTGCCTCCCTTCCAGTCTGATGTGCCCGCCATTCAGTTGGATGTCCCGGTGCCTGCCTTCCAGTCTGATGTGCCTGCTTTTCAGTCTGATGTGTCCTGGTGCCTGCCTTCCAGTCTGATATGTCCCAGTGCCTGCCTTCCAGTATGATGTCTCGGTGCCTACCTTCCAGTCTGATGTGCCCGCTTTCCAGTCTGATGTTCCCGCTTTCCAGTCTGATGTACCCGCTTTCCAGTCTGATGTCCCCGCTTTCCAGTCTGATGTCCCCGCTTTCCAGTCTGATGTGCCTGTTTTTCAGTCTGATGTCTTGGTGCCGGCCTTCAAGTCTGATGTGCCTGTCTTCCAGTCTGATGTGCCCACCTTCCAGTCTGATGTCTCGTGCTGGCCTTCCAGTCTGATGTCTTGGTGCCCGCCTTCCAGTCTAATGTGCACGCCTTCCAGTCTGATGTGCCCACCTTCCAGTCTGATGTGCCCGCTTTCCAGTCTGATGTGCCTGCCTTCCAGTCTGATGTCTTGGTGCCGGCCTTCCAGTCTGATGTGCCTGCCTTCCAGTCTGATGTGCCCGCTTTCCAGTCTGATGTGCCCACCTTCCAGTCTGATGTGCCTGCTTTCCAGTCTGATGTGCCTGCTTTCCAGTCTGATGTGCCCACCTTCCAGTATGATGTCTTGGTGCCAGCCTTCCAGTCTGATGTCTCAGTGCCCGCTTTCCAGTCTTATGTGCCGCTTTCCAGTCTGATGTGTCCGCTTTCCAGTCTGATGTGCCCGCTTTCCAGTCTGATGTGCCCGCTTTCCAGTCTGATGTCCCCGCTTTGCAGTCTGATGTTTTGGTGCCGGCCTTCCAATCTGATGTACTTGCCTTCCAGTCTGATGTGCCGCTTTCCAGTCTGATGTACCCGCTTTCCAGTCTGATGTCTCGTGCCGGCCTTCCAGTCTGATGTCCCCGCTTTCCAATCTGATGTACCCACTTTCCAGTCTGATGTACCTGCTTTCCAGTCTGATGTGCCTGCTTTCCAGTCTGATGTCTTGGTGCCCGCCTTCCAGTCTGATGTGCCCGCCTTCCAGTCTGATGTGCCTGCTTTCCAGTCTGATGTCTTGGTGCCGCCTTCAAGTCTGATGTGCCCGTCTTCCAGTCTGATGTGCCCACCTTCCAGTCTGATGTGCCCGCTTTCCAGTCTGATGTGCCTGGCTTCCAGTCTGATGTCTTGGTGCCGGCCTTCCAGTCTGATGTGCCCGCCTTCCAGTCTGATGTGCCCGCTTTCCAGTCTGATGTGCCCACCTTCCAGTCTGATGTGCCTGCTTTCCAGTCTGATGTGCCTGCTTTCCAGTATGATGTGCCCACCTTCCAGTATGATGTCTTGGTGCCAGCCTTCCAGTCTGATGTCTCAGTGCCCGCTTTCCAGTCTTATGTGCCGCTTTCCAGTCTGATGTGCCCTCTTTCCAGTCTGATGTGCCTGCTTTCCAGTCTGATGTCTTGGTGCCGCCTTCAAGTCTGATGTGCCCGTCTTCCAGTCTGATGTGCTGGTCTTCCAGTCTGATATGTCGTGCCAGCCTGCCAGTCTGATGTCTCGGTGCCGGACTGCCAGTCTGATGTCTCGGTGCCGGACTGCCAGTCTGATGTCTCGGTGCCGGCCTTCCAGTCTGATGTTCTCGCTTTTCAGTCTGATGGTCCCGCTTTCCAGTCTGATGTCTTGGTGCTGGCCTTCCAAATCCGATGTGCCCGCTTTCCAGTCTAATGTCTCGGTGCTGGTCTTCCAGTCTGATGTCTTGGTGCCGGTCTTCCAGTCTGATGTCTTGGTGCCAGCCTTCCAGTCTGGTGACTTTGTGCCTGCTTTCCAGTCTGATGTGCCTGCCTTCCAGTCTGATGTGCCTGCCTTCCAGTCTGATGTGTCCGCTTTACAGACTGATGTGTTGGTGCTGGCCTTCCAGTCTGATGTCTCGGTGCTGGCTTTTCAGTCTGATGTGCCCGCTTTCCAGTCTGATGTGCCCGCTTTTCAGTCTGATGTCTTGGTGCTGGCCTTCCAGTCTGATGTACCGGCCTTCCAGTCTGATGTGCCCGCCTTCCAGTCTAAAGTGCCCACTTTCCAGTCAGATGTCTCGGTGCTGGCCTTCCAGTCTGATGTCTTGGTGCTGGCCTTCCAGTCTGATGTCTCGGTGTTGGCCTTCCAGTCTGATGTCTCGGTGCTGGCCTTCCAGTCTGATGTCTCGGTGCCAGCCTTCCAGTCCGATGTCTCGTGCCGGCCTTCCAGTCTGATGTCTCGGTGCCGGCTTTCCAGTCTGATGTCCCCGCTTTCCAGTCTGAAGTCCCCGCTTTCCAGTCTGATGTCTTGGTGCGCACTTTCCAGTCTGATTTGCCCACCTTCCACTCTGATTTGCCCACCTTCCAGTCTGATTTGCCAGCCTTCCAGTTTGATTTGCCAGTCTTCCAGTCTGATTTGCCAGTCTTCCAGTCTGATGTGCCTGCCTTCCAGTCTGATTTGCCTGCTTTCCAGTCTGATTTGCTGGCCTTCCAGTCTGATTTGCTGGCTTCCCAGTCTGATGTCTAGTGCCCGCTTCCCAGTCTGATGTCTCGTGCCCGCTTCCCAGTCTGATGTCTCGTGCCCATTTCCCAGTCTGATGTCCCGGTGCCCACTGTCTTGCTTGATGATTCGATGTCTGATCTGCTTAGTGATCCCATATCTGGTATCCAGCCTGACGATCCAGTTTCTGGTGGTCCCATTCCTGATACCCTGCTTGGTGGTTCCTTTACCGCTGCACAGCCTGATGGCCTGCTGCCCAGCCTGATGACCCGGAGCTCGCTGCCCAGCCTTATGATCCATTGGCCTTTACCCAGCCTGCTGACATGGTACCTGCTAAACCAGTTCCTGGTGCTCAGCTTGCCGCTGATTTTCCCCTACTTGATTTTCAGCCTGACTGTGATGCTCTCATGTTGTCTGCCTCCGATAGGTTCATGTACGTTGCCCTGCCTGTTTTCATTTCCAGATCAAAACTTTCAGACCCTTGTGGTGGGGTGCATGTTCTGTTGCCTGACTCGGGTGGCACGCCTCCCAGTAAGTTAAGAGACTCTGGCTGGAAGGGTGTAAAAAAGTCTGTAGTCACAGGGGAGACTTTTTGGGACTTTTCTGCACTTACATGCACTGCCAGGTCAAGGGAAAAATTAAGTGTCTGGAGGCCACTCCTTGGGGGGGGGGGGACTGTCAGGATCAGTATTGTTGCTTGAGTCATCCGCTGGTGGCACTATTTCTTTCAGCATCAGAGGGTGTAGTTCTGGTGGCCAGCAGATGGACGTTTTGATGATCAAGCTGCACCTGATGTGGAACTGCTGGGAGTATAGAAACCCGCCCTTCACAAAGGCCTTGTACACACGGTCGTTCCAAACCGATGAGAATGGTCCAACGGGCCATTTCCATGGGTTCACCGCTGAAGTGGCCTGACGGCCTGATGTTTGTACACACTATCAGTTCAAAATCCGACCGGGTCAGAACGTGGTGACGTAAAACACATGACGTGCTAAAAAAAAAACGAAGTTCAATGCTTCCAAGCATGTGTCGACTTGATTCTGAGCATGCGCGGGTTTTGAACCAATGCTTTTCTGTACTAACCATCAGTACCGGATCTAACGAATATCTATTAGCCTGAATGATTTTTGGCCAAAAAATGATAAGGGGGGCCAGCCCCCCCTCATTAATCACTTAATAAGTCTCTAATTATGTGAGATCTAACGTTAAAACCACTTGATCTTATCGGATCTAACGAATATCTATTAGCCTGAATGATTTTTGGCCCAAAAATTTGATAAGGGGGGCCAGCCCCCCCTGATTAATCACTTAATAAGTGTCTAATTATGTGAGATCTAACGTTAAAACTACTTGATCTTACCGGATCTAACGAATATCTATTAGCCTGAATGATTTTTGGCCAGAAAATTTGATAAGGGGGGGCTGATAACGGGTTAGCCCCCCCAGCAAATAATTGTTAATATTGCTTCTTCTGTGTGTGATCTAACGCAAACAATGATTGATCTAACCTGATCTAACAAAGATCTAACAAACGGCAGAGGTGTGATTTTTGTCCCTGAGGTTCCTTTTCTGGTGCCTTCATGATAGCATATGCATGGATAGTCACTAGGAAAGGAAAAATACAGAGCGGGTAAGTATTTAATTTTTTTCCTTTTTTACTGCAGTGGTTCTCTCAGTCCTCAAGTACCCCCGACAGGACATGTTTTGTGGATTTATCTTATCTAGAATTGCTGTCCAAACTACTAAGCCATTGACTGTCTTTTAAAGCACATGTGCAAGATGAAGGAAAACCTGCAAACATGGCCTGTTGGGGGGGCATTTGCAGCACTGTGCTAAAATCTAGCTCAAGGCAATCCTATTCTAATGCCGCGTACAGACGGTCGTTTTTTGTGCTGAAAAAAACAAAACGACGTTTTAAATCATGAAATAAAACAACGTTTTTGAAACTTCATTTTCAAAAACGACGTTGCCTACACACCATCGTTTTTTCAAAATGCTCTAGCAAAGCGCGGTTACGTTCAGCACTCTTTTCCATTGAAGCTAGCTTCATAACTTGCTTCTGAGCATGCGCGGGTTTAAAAATGTCGTTTTAAACATAATTTTGCCCACACACTATCATTTTAATTGACACAAAAAACTACGTTTTGAAAAACGACACAAAAAATTCAAGCATGTTAGAATTTTTCAGAATTTTTCAGAAGACATAAAACGACGTTTTCCCCACACACGGTCATTTTAAATGACGTTTTCAAAAACGACGGTTTTTTTTCATCACAAAAAACGACCGTCTGTACGCGGCATAATTGTGGGAGTTTGAGGGAAACCAAGTGAGTGAGGGTAACCCTGCTTGTGTTTTTTTGTTTGGGCTCTGTGTCCCTTTTCTTAAAATTGGCTTCACTTCCTGTCACACAGCTGAACAGGAAGTGAGGGTAAAAGCCTAACAATGTCTTTTCTTGGGGACACACAGGTCAATCTAACTAGTGTCCCCATTAAGCAAATTGCACTCTATAACTTTGTTGTGTACACCCCAAATAATTAGGTAGTTTTTGGTTTAATAAAGGCAAAGCCACTCTGCAGTACAAGTGTAGTCGCTGAAAATCAGAGGAGAAGCACTGATGATTTTAACATCCAATCATGTAGAAGCAAATAATTTTTTTTTGTTCTTTTCTTTCTTGCTTGTCCACCTCCATCTCCAGCAATTTCACTTGTAGTGCAAAGTGCATTTGCCTTTAGTAAATGGACCCCAAAGTCCAAGATCCCTAATCATTTGGGGTGTACACAGCAAAATGCTAGAGTGCGCTTTACATAATGGGAAAACTATTTAGATTGATCTGTGTGTCCCCAAGAAAAGACATCAGTAGGGTTTTACCCTCACTTCCTGTTTGGCTATGTGACAGGAAGTGAATCAATTTGAAGTAGAAAGTGACGAAATTTGGGAAGTACCTTCACCCTATCAGGGGTGCAGACATCCCAAAAAATTAGCAGACTTTTAATCCCTCTGCACTCTAGCCCCAAGCAAAAATAAGAAAGGATTTCATTTAGTTTAAATTTGCAAAGACACATTCCTCAGATCAACTGTGATGCATGTCAATGGCCCATTTAGCCATTGTTTAATAGAAAACACCAGTTGCCTTTCACTAGAAACATTTGTTAGTCCAATCCTGGAAATCTGCATCTGCTTTACTATCACTTTCCCTAAAAATTGCGTTCCTGTACGCAGGTGCGCAACCACCGTGTATTGGATATGCGCATATGTGGTTCTCGGAAAGCGGTGGCCAGCACACAGGACATCGCGCCCCTACGGGAAGTTGCTTGTACTGCTGCTAAGGTCTCTGAGGAAGGGATGATACTTATTTGCAAATAAGGAAAATTGTTTATTTAACATTGGGTGGTGTTTGTGTGGGTCCCTAACACACATTCATACATGTAAAATGGTGAGACCTGGTTGTTTAAGATACCACTGGCTGCTTGAAACCAATGTATATCAAACACGTGGGTCAGTAGGGAACAAGGGATTAGGGATTTTGGTGGGGACTTTTTCGGCACTGATAGGAAACGTTTTGATCAAAAGTAACAATCACTGTCCCTCCTTTTTCCCTTCACTTGCCTCTCTTTCCTCCCCTTCCCCCCCCCCCCCCCGTTGCTGTTCATCATATCACTTTGCACCCCCTTGGGACAGTCCTGTCCTGCACCCCCTCTTCCCACTGTTTATTTATACCTGTTAGTGCCCCCAACACTTTTTCTCCTTTTTCTTCCCCCCCCCCCCTTTCCTTCCCCCCTTTTTCCCAGCCCCACTTTTCCTTCCCTCTCCCTTCTTTCCTTTTCTACTCTCCTTTTCCCCTCTTCCCTTTTCACTCCTTTTCAATCCCTGTTTTATCCCCCTTTCTCCCCCCCCCTTTTTTCCTTCCTGGATCCCTTTCCTTCTGCCTCTCCCTGCCTCCTGTTTTCTTTCCTTTCTTATTCTTTCTCTTTTTCGATCTTTGTATTTCTAATTATCTTTACACTCTGGTTGTCCCTCTGTTCTCTTGCCCTTATTCCTCCCCTCTTCCTCTTTTCACTTCACATTAGTTTGTGCATTAATCTTTCTCTGGTTGTCCCTTCTGGTTGTTCCAATTTTTCCCCCTTGTCCCCCCCCCCCCCTGTTGGCCCCTCTCCTATAACAACAATACCTCCTCCCCCTTTTTCTTTTTCTTCTCGGCCCTCCCGCCCCCCCTCCTCTCTTTCCCTATTCCCTCTCTTCCCCCCCCTCCCCTCCCCACCCAACAACCCCCCACCATTAAACCCTATCCCCCCCCTCCTCCCTCAGTCCTTTTTCGGATTTTTTTTCCCCCCTGTTCCTTCACTTTTCTTACACTCCTCTCACATTTCCCCCTCTCTGTTCACACATTTTCCATTCCAAATCACCCTGTTTTTCCACTTCCCTCAGTACACATTTATATTCCCCGGTTCTTCCCACCCGTGCACACTTAATTTTCCTCACACCTGGTGTCCAACCTCACAAAATCCAATTCCTACCATCTTTTATTGACTACAGTTTTTACTCTATCAGAGCCCGTTCTATATAAAAATCCCCCTCCATGCGCCAAAGAAGGCAATGACCGGGCCCTGCGCTTGATCATATGACCAATTTAATTTGGGTGAGTTTTTTCTCCTTTGAGGAGCATGCAGCAGTGTTTTTAACATAATGTTTACATACCGTATATCTTTTGCTTGTTTCATTTACATGTTTTATGAATATCCTGTAGAAATTACCTCCTGAAGAAGCGGTATCACCGCAAAACCGGTCGAGGTCATTGGTTTCCTGCAATTGACACAGTCGGTTTTTGTTCTCTGATGTGCAAATGTGGGGCCTGTCCCTAAATGTCGTTTTATCATATTTGTTTTATGTTTAATAAACATTGTTACTTTTTATCAAACCGTTTCCTATCAGTGCCGAAAAAGTCCCCACCAAAATCCCTAATCCCTTGTTCCCTACTGACCCACGTGTTTGATATACATTGGTTTCAAGCAGCCAGTGGTATCTTAAACAACCAGGTCTCACCATTTTACATATTAAATGGGATGTTGGCACATTGTACTACCTCTACCACTATTTTAAAAGAGACTATTCTCTCTCTTCCCAAACACATTCATACATATTAGCAACGCTGTATCCTGGCCTATTGGCATGGTTATATTTTCTTAGTCCTCTCAATAAAATTATCAGAAATTTGTACTTAACCACTTCAATACCCGCCCATTGTCATTTGATGTCCACAGATGGGATCTCCCATCCTGGGTGGACGTCAAATGACGTCCTGGGCTTTGCGGATACATATCTGATTGATGCCTGCAGCTAGAGGCATCATCCAGATATCCTTTTGTTCTGCCGGCGATTCTGCGCAACATAAGAATGATCATAGCGGCAGTTCCGCTGCTTGATCGTTCTTACAGGCGACGGGAGGGGACATCCCCCCCTCCCGCCGCCATCTGGTGCTTCTCCGGGCTCTCCCGTGCCATCGGGGGCCCGGAGAAAGAATCGTCCAGCGTAGGCAGGAAGCATAGAGATGACTGGTGACCATCTCTATGACCGTTGGAGGACCCGGGCGCAATGTGATGACGTCACCCCCATGGTCCCCGTAAGTAAACAAAGCCGCGATTGCGGCTAGTAAGCAACAGTATTCATGAGATCGGTGAATTTTTTTTCACCGATCTCATGGTTTCCAGCCTGGAGGAGAGATGCAGTGTCTTATTGACCCCGCATCTCTCTATAAAGAGGACCTGTCACACACATTTCCTATTACAAGGGAGGTTTACATTCCTTGTAATAGGAATAAAAGTGAAAAAAAAAATTAGAAAAGAAGTGTAAAAAAAGAAAAAAATAAGTAAAAAAATAAATAAAAGAATAAAAAATTAAATTAAAATGCCCCTGTCCCCGGTTGCTCGCGCGCAGAAGCGATCGCACACGTAAGTCCCGCCGACATATGTGAACGCTGTTTAAACCACATATGTGAGGTATCGCCACGTGCGTTAGAGTGCCAGCAACAAATCTAGAACAAAAAAACAAAACAAAAAAAAAATTGTTGCCTATGAAGATTTTTAAGTACCGAAGTTTGGCGCCATTCCATGAGTATGCGCAATTTTAAAGCGTGACATGTTAGGTATCTATTTACTCAGTGTAACATAATATTTCACATTATACAAAAAAATTGGGCTAACTTTACTGTTTTGTTATTTTTTTAATTCATGACATTTTTTTTTCCAAAAAAAGGGCGTTTGAAAAATTATTGCGCGAATACCGTGCAAGATAAAACGTTGCAATGACCGTCGTTTTATTCCCTAGGGTGTTTGCTAAAAAAACATATATAATATTTGGGGGTTCTGCATAATTTTCTAGCAAAAGAATGATGATTTTTACATGTAGGAGAGAAGTGCCAGAATAGGCCCGGTATGGAAGTGGTTGAAGTGAAAACAATAAAAGTGAAATATTCCTTTAAATTTCATTTCAGAATAGGCTCGGTAATGAGGTGTGTATAAAAGCCCGGTATTGAAGTGGTTAAAGTAGAACTATAAACAACACTTTATTTTGTTTTCATTTTGGATAGAGTTAGGGCTCTTTCACACGGAGCGGACCGTTTCCGGGTCCGCTCCGTGTGTCTCCGTCGGCTCAGCGGGGATCCCCGCTCAGCTGTCGGCGGATAGGGCGGTCCCCGCACACAGTGCAGGGACCGCCCTGTCTCTGCTCCGCTGTCCCCTATGGGGAACCTGATGCAGACGGACCGTCTGTCCGTCTGTATCAGTTCCGCTCCGCCGAACGGAAGAAAAATAGGGTTTCTTCCGTTCGGAAAAGCGGAACCCGACTGACGCGGACGCTAGCGGATGCTCCATCCGCTAACGGACGCGTCCCCATAGGGATTCATTACAAATCCATTAACGGACTTGTAATGAACGGACAGACGGAGCGGACATCTGAAAGGGGCCTAAGGGAGGGTTATAGCCCCTGTTAGTTTATTCTGTACCATCCCTGTCCAATTGCGGAGATTTCCCTTCACTTACTGCCCCATAGCCAAACAGGAAGTGAGAGAAATACTATGCAAATTAGGAGAATCCAATGCCCCCCCCCGAAAATTTCTGGACGGGTCTTAAAAAAACAGGGTGTGGCATTGACAGGAAGGGGTGGGTAATTTTTCAATTAGGAGGTGCAGAAGTTTAGTCAGTCCTAGGGCAGCATAAAACCTAAATATACTATTGCATATTAGGGCTTATTTAGACAGGATCCGATTTACAGCATGTTTTTAGATTGTGGGAGGAAACCCACGCAGGCACAGGGAGAACATGCAAACTCCAGGCAGATGGTGTCATGGGCGGGATTCGAACCAGCGACCCCTTTTTGCTGCTAGGTGAAAGTGCTATCCACTCCACCACTGTGCTGAACGAACATGTGAAAATACAAGTGGGTCATGGCTAGGGATGAGACAAACCCCCCCGGTAGGGATGAGCTTTATGTTCGACTATGTTTCGCGGCAAATTCGAAAAGCAGCGGAAACACCCTTTAAAAGTCTATGGGAGAGAATGATAGAATTTTCATTTTAAAGGTCGATATGCAAGTTATTGTTTGGTGACCCGGGTCCTGCCCCAGGGGACATGTATCAATGCAAAAAAAAGGTTTGAAAAACTGAATTTTTTCCAGGAGCAGTGATTTTAATCATGTTTAACCACTTCCGTACCGTAGGATGTCATATGACGTCCTGGACTTCAGTGGGCGATATCTACAGGCATCATTAAAGCGGAGTTCTGGCCACAATTCCACTTTTTAAATATAAATACCCCTGTAATACACAAGCTTAATGTATTCTAGTAAAGTTAGTCTGTAAACTAAGGTCCGTTTTGTTAGGTTGTTACAGCATTTAGACACTTTATAAAATAGAAATTGACTGGGGCCATCTTAAGTGTGGGCATCATGAAGCCAGACTGTATGACTTCCTGGATTTCAGCCTTGCAGATCTCGCACATGCTCAGTGCTGCACAAGCAGTGTAATAGGTTTCAGATCAGGTTTCAGCACCTGTACTGTCCAAGTCACATGATTCTTTGAGACTGGGGAGTGCACAGACTCCTGGAAAGTTACACCCACTACATTCCCAGGAGTCTGTGCGGTGTAGGTTAGGAAGAATTAAGCACCTAGGTGCAGGAAGTGGGAAGATTAACTATTCTGCCTAGCAACAACACTTTGAAGGCATCTAAAAAAAAAAAAAAAAATTCGTAAAGGACTAATGACATTTTTTTAAAACTACTGATGTAATGTTATATTTATGGGTGGAACTCCACTTTAAGATATCCTTTTTTACAGGCGGCGATTGTTCACACCATAAGAATGATCATAGCGGGACATTCCCCCTCCCGCCACCATCCAGTGCCTCTCCGAGGCTCTCCCATGTTATCAGAGACCTGGAGGTCTTATTGACCCCACCTCTCTCAATAAAGAGGACCTGTCACACACTATTCCAATTACAAGGGATGTTTACGTTCCTTGTAATAGGAATAAAAGTGATCGAAAAAAAAGTGCAAAACTAAAAAAAATTACATAAAAAAATAAAACGCCCCTGTCCCTAGTAGCTCGCACTCAGAAGCAAACGCACATGTAAGACCCGTCCACATATGTAAACGCTGTTCAAACCACACATGTGAGGTATTTATGCGTGTGTTAGAGCGAGAGCAATAATTCTAGCACTAGACCTCCTTTGTAACTCTAAACTGGTAACCTGTAAAAAAAATTCAAGTGTCGCCTATGGAGATTTTTAAGTCCCGAAGTTTGGCGCCATTCCATGAGTGCGTGCAAGTTAGGTATCTATTTACTCGGTGTAACATCATCTTTCACATTATCACAAAAAATTGGGCTAACTTTACTGTTTTGTAATTTTTTTATTCACAAAACCATTTTTTTTGGCCCAAAAAAAATGTGTTTGAAAAATTATTGCGCAAATACCATTGGAGATAAAAAGTTTTAATGACCGCCCTATTCCCAAGGGTGTCTACTAAAAAAATATATATAATGTTTGGGGGTTCTGAGTAATTTTCCAGAAACAAAATATAATTTTTACATGAAGGAGAGAAGTGCCAGAATAGGCGCGGTATGGAAGTGGTTGAAGTGAAAACAATAAAAGTGAAATATTCCTTTAAATTTCATCCCGGGGAGGGGGGGGGGGTATAGTATGCCTGTGAAGTCCCGTGCTTAGAACTGTCCCTGTACAAGATGTAATTTCTGAAGGGGAAAAAAGTAATTTAAAAAGTACTCGTGGCTATAAAGAATACAGAGAACAGTCATTGCTCAAAAAAAAAAAAGCGTGGGGGTCCCCCAAATTCAATTACCAGGCCCTTCAGGTCTGGTATAGATATTAAGGGGAACCCCGCCGTCAAATTTAAAAAAGAAAGACGTGGGGTTCCCCCTAAATATCCATACCAGGCCATTCAAGTCTGGTATGGATTTTAAGGGGAACTCCACCCCAAATTAAAAAAAAATGGCATGGAGTTCTCCCAAAAATCCACACCAGACGCCTTATCCGAGCACGCAACATGGCCGGCCACAGGAAAAGAGGGGGGGACGAGAGAGAGCACCCCCCCCTCCTGAACCGTACCAGGCCACATGCCCTCAACATGGGGAGGATGCTTTGGGGTCCCCCCAAAGCACCTTGTTCCCATGTTGATGGGGACAAGGGCATCATCCCCACAACCCTTGCACGTTGGTTGTGGGAGTCTGCGGGCGGGGGGCTTATCGGAATCTGGAAGACCCCTTTAATAAAGGGGACCCCCAGATCCTGCCCCCCCCTGTGTGAAATGGTAATGGGGTACATTGTCCCTCTACCATTTCACAAAAAAAAGTGTCAATAATGTAAAAAAAGACTATAGCCAGTTTTTGACAATTCCTTTATTAATGTCTTCTTTCCACGCTTCTTCTCCAATCTTCTTCTTTTCTGCATTCTGTTTTCTTCCTTGGCTTCTTCCTCTGCTTCTTCCTTCGGTCTTGTTCTTCCTCTGCTTCTTCCTTCGGTCTTGTTCTTCCTCTGCTTCTTCCTTCGGTCTTCTCGTCCGCATCTTGCACCAGCTTCTTCTTCCCCACTTGGTTCTCCGGACAACCCGCTTCGGTGGGAAAAGCCCCTTAAAATCCATACCAGACCTGAAGGGCCTGTTATGGATATTTAAGGGAAACCCCATGTCATTTTTTTTTTTAAATTTGACGGAGGGGTTCCCCTTAATATCCAAACCAGACCTGAAGGGTCTGGTAATTGAATTTGGGGGAACCCCCACGCTTTTTTTTTTTTTTTATGAATGAATTTTCTCTGAATTGCCGGGAGCCGACAATTCATTATAGCCGCAAGTGATTTTAAATTACTTTTTTTCCTTCAGAATGTCATTTTGTGCAGGGGTAGTTCTTAACCACGGGAAACATGCGCTAATTTACAGGCATACTTTATACCACTAATATTTCACTTTTATTGTTAAACTTTAAGGCCTCGTACAGACGAGAGGATATCCGTTGGAAACGGTCCGCCGGACCGTTTCCAGCGGACATTTTTGCTCCCGATTTTGATCTGATGGGCTGTACACACCATCAGATCAAAATCCCCGCGGAAAACATACGCGGTGACGTGCCGCGACGATGACGCGGCGACGTGCGCGACCCTGGAAGGTAAATACTTCCACGCATGCGTCGAATCACTTTGACGCATGCGAGGGATGGGGATCGGGCGGACTTATCCGGTGAGTCTGTACAGACGACCGGATAAGTCCGAGGGACTGGATTCCAGCGGATAGATTTCTTAGCATGCTAAGAAATTTTTATCCGCTGGAAATCCGTCGGCTGGATTTTTATCCGCTGGGAAATGTCCGCTCGGGCCTACACACGACCGGATCTGTCCGCTGGAACTGATCCGCGGATAAATCCCAGCGGACAGATCCGGTCGTGTGTACGGGGCCTAAGCATTATTAAAATCACTGCACCCGAAAAAACAGACTATTTATAAAAAACTAATTTGCATTGATACATGTCCCCTGGGGCAGGACTCAGGTCCCCAAACACTTTTCATGACAAGAATTTGCATATTAAAAGAGTTGTAAAGGAAAAAAAATTTGCCTAAAAGTAATGGGCCAGATTCACAGAGCGAGTACGCCGGCGTATCTACTGATACGTCGGCGTACTTTCAAATTTGCCACGTCGTATCTTTAGTTTGAATCCTCAAACCAAGATACGACGGTTTCTGGCTTCGATCCGACAGGCGTACGGCTTCGTACGCCTTCGGATCGTAGGTGCAATACTTCGGCGCCCGCTGGGTAGAGTTTGCGTCGTTTTTCGCGTCGATCCACGAAGGTACGCGCAGGCGTCGCATTCTCTTACGTCGTCGCTAGTCGGCTTTTCCCGGCGTATAGTTATATATAGTTATAGTTAAAGCTGCTATTTTGCGGCGTATAGATAGACTTGCCATGTTAAGTATGGCCATCGTTCCCACGTCGAAATTTGAATTTTTATTTTTGTTGCGTAAGTCGTCCGTGAATAGGACGTCTAACTTCAAAAAATGACATCGGTGCAATGTCATTTTGCGCAAAGCACGGCGGGAAATTTCAAAACGGAGCATGCGCAGTTCAATCGGCGCGGGGATCACGCCCCCTACCCGCCGATTTGAATTATGCGCCGAGAGATACACTACGCCGCCGTAACTTACGGCTCGAAATCTTCCTGGATTCGACTTAGAGCCAGGTAAGATACGGCGGCGTAGCGTATCTCTGATATGCTGCGCCTTTCTAAATGTATCTGAATCTGGCCCAATGTCTGCAAGTTAGACAGACAGAATAGTGTAATGATTCTGTTAAAAAACGAGTAAATACCTATTAAATACCTATTAAATTCATTCATCTATATCACCTCCTAGTTCTAGTTTGTGTTCTCTCATTCACTTCCTAGTTTGCATCGCTCGTTCATGTAAGAACTACATTTCCCAGTATGAACTGCGGCACGCCCAGTAATTCACACCTCCTTGAAGTCTCTAACATATAGAGAGCATCCTGCCGCACAGGTGTAGTTCCCAGGAGGGGGCAAGCACGTTACTGACCACCGCAGTAAAGCCTCCCTGCACGGTGGTCAGTAAAATCAGTCAAGCAGGAAGTGAACAGAACAGAGAAGAAATAGAGCAACTTCTGAGCAAAAACGAACAATGAGGAAGTAAAAAGAGGAATGTCTGCAGGTAAAGGGTGCTTATTATGAAAAAAAAATTCCTTTACAACCCCTTTAACCTTTAAAATTAACACTTTTGTTTTCTCCCATAGACTTCTAAAGGGAGTTTGGCGGCTTTAAATATTTATTATTGCATTGCGCCGCTGCTGCGCCGGTTCACGCGCTCAATTAATGATTTATCCGGCGCACCAATTAAGCCATGAACCGGCGCAGAGCATTGTTTATACTAAATCAGCCCCACTGTGTGTCTCTTCTGCATTAAAAAAACCTGCCTGGTCAGAAGTAAACAATTGCAGAACTTTAGTTCTGCTTTAAACCATGGAAGACAATCTCCGATACACAAGTCCCAAAGCCGTTGTTATAGTAATTCTTTGATATATAACATTATTTTTTAAAAATGAATTTAAACCACATTATACCTGCAGTATATAGGCCTTTAAATAACTTAACTACAATGTGTTGGGCGAGATCCCCTCTCGTTCTGGGGCAATGTCATATGACATCATGCCCACAGGGGCATGCAGTGCAGCATAGTGATCACGGTCACGCTGTGTTCCTGGGACATGGCGCAACCACAATCTCGGTAAAGAGCCGATGACGTGGCTCTTTACCCATGTGACCGGCTGTGTCCAATAACAGCCGATCACATTTAAACATGTAAGTGCCGTTTATCGGCTCTCCTCGCCACACACTAACAGAGCGGGGGGAGTGGATTGGAGATCCAAAAGGGGATTGTGCCTACGTGTACTGGTGTCAGTGTCATCACTTCCCTCTTCCTGTGTTTACACAGGAGGAGAAAGTGACACGCAGGGGGACACATATAGAGCCACTTAACCCCCGGATGTACCCTGGGGGTCCTGATCGGACCCCCAACCCACGTCTAGGCGGTCACTTACAGGCCCTTTATTAGACCACAGAATAAATACATAAACTAAGTTTACAATAGATAGAATGTCACTAATATAAAATGGCACACAATATCATAGGGCTATTGAACCCAATGATAAAACTGTATCAAAATAAAATTAGAATGAGACTTCTTAAAACATGAATCATTTTTTTTTTTTTTTCCACAAAACAGCATAGTAAAGAATATATTTCACAAAATAAGCGTGTCAAAAGCTGAAAAGTTCAATAAATTAAATGGAATTGAGCTGCCAAGGGACCTGCCCTTCAGGAGAGACAAAGTATGCCGCATACTGTTCACGGACATGTGTCCCCTGTGTGTTCCCACGTACACCAGTCCAATGAGCTCTTTCCAGAGTCTCATGGACTGGCTCCTCGTAATCTAGACCATCGCGCTGCCTGACAAAATTGTGCAAGGCACACGCCGCTTCTACAGCACTAATGGCATTTTGCATGTTGAGCACAATCGGTGTGTGGAGAACCCTCCACTTGTTCGCCAAAATTCCAAAAGCACACTCAACTACGCGGCGTGCTCTGCTAAGCCGGTAGTTGAATATGCGTTTGTCTTCGTTCAGATTATGTCCTGAATAAGGCCGAAGTAGGTGTGTGTTCAGAGCAAAAGCCTCATCACCCACAAAGACACTTGGTAGGGGAGGGCCGTTTGTGCCCGGGAGTGGACTATTTTGTGGAAGGTCCAGACCATCTGTTCGAAGTAATTGCCCAAAAGAGGAGTTCCCAAAAATCGCAGAGTCTGCACTACTTCCATAGGAACCAATGTCAATGTAGGTAAAGCAATAATTGGCATCAGCCACAGCCATTAAGACGAATGAAAAGTATTTCTTATAATTGAAATACTGGCTCCCACTAGCCATGGGCTTAACAATTCTGATGTGTTTCCCATCGATCGCTCCCAGACAATTCGGAAAGTTACAGCGTTCCCAGAATACTTGGGAAATTTTTTCCCAGTCCTCTGCTGCCGGTTTTTTAAACACAATGGGTTTCAGGACTTCCCAAATGGCACTGCAGGTGTCCCGAATTATATAACTGGCAGTAGATCTTCCAATACGAAACGAGTAATGCAGACTTGCAATCGATTGTCCAGTTGATAGATACCTACAAAGAAAATAATATATATTATTTTATTTTATTTTTTACAGTGAAAATTCTAAAACTCAGATGGAAGAGTATAAGGGACGCCTACGCTCGCCAGCTGAAGGCACAGCGGGAGCAGCGCCGAAGTGGGAGTGGAGCATGTTCGGTGAGAGAATACGTTCATGCAAAGGAATTGGAGTTTCTGAGACCGGTGCTGGATTTGGGGAGGTAAACCATTATCTGTACTTTGCTCGGTAAACCAAATGTTTTAAAATTATTTTTGAATACATGATTTCTTTTTTCAGTACTGAAAGCTGCTGGGACGAGGCTGCCACAGCTGTAGTAGACAGAGAGAGCGTGGCAGAGAGAGGGGACAGAGAGAGCGTGGCAGAGAGAGGGGACAGAGAGAGCGTGGCATCGGGGGATCAAGCGATGGCTACTCTGGAGCCGGAACCGCAGCACTCCGAGGCATCAAATGCTAATGCAACAAGACCACTTGCAGAGCAGCCCCCAGTTAACATTGCGCATATTGGACCTCCGCGTGCTCTGCGTAGGAGGGCTCCTGCTCCGGATCCAGCCCTGGATCGTATGTTGGACATTATGACCAACATGTCTGACCGGATGAGCAATAGATCGTATGGGCAAAATGTAGCAAAATGTCTGGGGGAACTAATCGACAAAGTTCCCCCAAATCTGCAAGCGGTGGTGCTGTCCTGTACGGCTAGATACATCTCGACATTTATACCCCCGACAGAAGCTGACGATTTATCCGAACCACCACCACCCTATGGCCCATATGCCAATAAACGGACCGAGCATGTCCCAACACCACCCACGACCCATTTCTCCCCACCACCCGTTACCCTTTGGACAGGACCACAGCTTTCCGACCAACCTCCTCGACCAACACCACCACCGACTTCTGCGCACCATCCTTTCACCACCACTCTATCTCATTTACCTCCTGTGCCAACACCTTCCACTCACACTTCTCTGAATCCTTTTCCTTATACACAACCTTCTTCTTACCACCCTCATTCTCCTTTTCCTCATCTCTCAACACCACCTGTCACATACAGTACTCTGCCTCCTACAACACTTTCTTCTTACCACCCACCACCTTCTACTTACCCTGCGTTAACGACTACACCTACATCACATTACCCACATCGACCGAGACAATCGACTTTCAGGAATGCCCCAACACGAACACCACCACCACCACAAGCAACACCACCTTCCAATTGGTCAGGGGAAGACAGCACCACCTCCACTTGGCCCCCTTTTGCCCACGCACTGTCGGTCGCCATGTCACCGCACGGGGAAGAGGACTCCTCCCCAAATTTACAGCAATTGTAAATAAGGATTATGTATAAAACATTTTTGTATATTTTGTGTATTTGTGCACTTTGTGTATATTTTCCTAATAAAAAAAAAAGACCCAATGTTTTGGTTGATTAAAATATTAAAATAATTTTGTTCCTACAGAATTTTTGTTTGGTTTTTATTACACATATATATATATATATATATATATATATATATATAATAGAGTGTATTACATTCAAAGCGCTAAATAAAAATTACCTCAGTGTTATGATAAGTCGCTCCACAGGGGGGATACAGTTGCGGAAGTAGGTGTCCATCCTCTGCAATCTGTTGATCAACAATTCCAGCAACTCATCAAAGCTGTAAAGGAAAATGAAATTTAAAATTGGCAATGGATTGGTACTAGGGTTGCCACCTTTCCGGGATTCGCCAGAACAGTTCGGGTTTGGAATCATGTGTCTGGGTTTCAGACTGCCTGACACTCTGACAGATTTTTCTGACCAGAATATGGATTTCCGGCAGGGTTAATGGCTGCAGGGGATGAAAACTTACAACCCAGCAGCCACAGATATACCAGGATGAGATGTGCTATCTGCCAAGGGGTGAGTGAGCTCACCCTCCATCGCTGTCTAACAGAAGCACCCACCCCCTTTCTCTATCCTGCCTCTTGGTGAGTACACTAGGAAAAATCAGAGTTCTCACATTGGAGTCCTCTCCGTACATCAGAGATCTCGGTTTCCCCCTTAGATCATGGTTCACAGAGCATCCCTTATGTCTGAGTATCTTGAGGTCTCGCTTCAATCAGATTATGTTGGTTAACCCATACAGTGAAAGGGAAATCTGGGAGTTGAGATGCAAAAGGGTGACTGTGATGTAAAGGGGGACTCTGTGCACTGTAATGTAAAGGGGGATTCTGTGCACTGTAATGTAAAGGGGGACTCTGTGCACTGTAATGTAAAGGGGGACTCTGTGCACTGTAATGTAAAGGGGGACTCTGTGCACTGTAATGTAAAGGGGGAACTTTGTGGACTCTAATGTAAAGGGGGAACTCTGTGGACTCTAATGTAAAGGGGGAACTCTGTGGACTGCAATGGAAAGGGGACTATTTTTATTATATTCATATGATTAGAAATGTAAAATACTAACAAAATATATGTATAGTTCATAGTATTAAAAAAAATAGTTGTGCACCGCAGAAGTGTACATGTTTGACTTGAAGAAAAGGTGGCAACCCAAATGGTACAATGTAAAAAATAAATGATTCCAGATCATTTTTTACTAACCTTTTTATGGACATTCTGGTGTAGTCCAGAAATTTGTCTTCATGGTCACGGAGGTCTTGGTACATCACCCAAAATTGCCCTCTTTCTTCCCGATCAGCAATGACGGGGTGTATCCAAAATCTGCGTTGCCTCTTCCTTTTTCTCTGCCTCTCGTTTACAAGATATTGGCTAGCAGTGGCTGCTGCCATGAACAAAGCCATCTCGTCATCACTCATTTTCACAATGGAGTCAGAAGCACAAGGATGACCCGGAAGAGGAATTATCACCCAGGAAGAGGAAAAAAAAACCTTTCACATAGCAACAAATGATGACAGAGGTGATCTATTTTACTATTGGTCAAAAAAAAAAAAAAAAACGCTGGACGTCGCTCTGCTCAAACGCGCGCAAACGCGCACAAACGCGCGCAAACGCGCACCAAAACGCGCGAAAAAAACGCGCGTAAAAACGCCTGGTAACGCCAACGCCTAGGTGTGATATCAGTGCCACCTATCAGTGCCCATCAGTGCAGTCTATCAGTGCCGCATATCAGTGCCCATCAGTGTGGCATATTGGTGCCAACTCATCAGTGCCACCAAGTCAGTGCCCTTCAGTGTCGCCTCATCAGTGCCCATAAGTGCCACTTCATCAGTGCCCATTAGTGCAGCCTCATCAGCAGTGAGGTGAAGGAGAAAAATTACTTATTTACAAAATTTACTCACAGAAAAAAAAGCAGTGATTAAATACCACCAAAAGAAAGCTCTATTTGTGGGAAGAAAATTATTAAAAATGTAATTTGGCTACAGCGTTACATTACCACGCATTGTCAATCAAAGTTGACAGCGCTGAAAGCTGAAAATTGGCTTTGGTAGGAAGGGGGTAAAAGTGCCCTGTATTAACGCGGTTAAGATCACAAAGAAGACCACATGAATATATAAAGACTATAATGTGCTTATACAGAGAACGATTAATCTTTCCCTGGCTAATCAGGACTTAAAGATATTTGCAATATAAAATAAATGCAGTATGAAACACAGTAATATTTGCACATTGTGACATGTCCGCTGACATCCACCGCTATCCGATCCTGTCCACAAAATCCAGATGGATGCTGGTCCTTTTTCTCATTCGTCTGGCGGATCGAATATGATCAAATCAAAACAGACAGGTGGTCCGTTTTCACCTGATCACCCCATAGAGCAGAACATGACTGGGACCTTCTTCGCTTCGCTCAGTAAACTCAGCAATCCCCGGCATTCTTCTCACTAACCATTGCACTAATGTACAGTAAGCTGCAGTGATTGTTAGCAAAGGTTCCCTGTGACCAGGGAAAGTTATTTCAAGGGTTCCTCTATGTTAACCACTTCCCTACCCACCCATAGTCATATGACGTCCACAGGAGGGATCTCCCATCCTGGGATTCCCGGCCGTCTAGGGATGTCTAGCGACGCTAGCGACATGTAGAACTGAAACTGAGGATATTTATTATAGCAAAATGTTAAAAAGATTGTGTTTTTTTTTCAAACTTGTCACTCTTCTTTTGTTTATAGCGCAAAAAATAAGAATCGCAAAGGTGATCAAATACCACCAAAAGTAAGCGCTATTTGTGGGGTACAGTGAAATGCCCTGTATTGAAGTGGTTAAAAGGTTGAGAAAGCCTGGGCTAGAGAGATGTCACTGGGGTAGATTCAGGAACGATTTACGCCGGCGTATCCATAGATACGCCGCGTGAATTCAAAGCTACGCCGGCGTATCTATTTTCTGTATTCAGAAAGCTAGATACGCTGACATTAGCCTAAGATACGACTGGCATAAGTCTCTTACGCCGTCGTATCTTAGGGTGCATTCTCACGCTGGCCGCTAGGTGGCGCTTCCGTAGTTGTCAGCGTAGAGTATGCAAATTACATACTTACGCCGATTCACAAACGTACGTGCACCCGGCGGTAGTTTTTTTACGTCGTTTGCGTAACTCATTTTCGGCGTAAGGCTGCTCCTGCTGTTAGGAGGCGCAGCCAATGTTAAGTATGGACGTCGTTCCCGCGTCGCGATTTGAACATTTTACGTCGTTTGCGTAAGTCGTCCGTGAATGGCGCTGGATGCCATTTACGTTCACGTCGAAACCAATGACGTCCTTGCGACGTCATTTACCGCAATGCATGATGGGAAATTTTAGGGACGGCGCCCCCTACTGGATCATTTGAATTACGCGCGCTTACGCTGGCCCCTTTTACGCCAAGCCGCCGCAAATTACGGAGCAAGTGCTTTGTGAATACAGCGCTTGCTCCTGTAATTTACGGCGGCGTTGTGTAAAGACGATACGCTGCGCCGCCGTATCAGTGCACGCCCCTACCTGAATCCACCCCACTGAGTCTACAAACAGGTGTATTTATAAAGCAGGGTTGTTTCAAGGTGCGCCAGGGGGAGCGGGATGTTGGAGGTGAACAAGGGAAAATATTTTATGCATCCACTACACTTCAGCTTAAAATAATAAAATACATTATTTACATACAAAATCGTTAGTGCTAGATTGTAGCAAAATGATGGCAGTGAAAACTGCGTAAAGAGTAGCAAAATGGCTGTAAGTACAAACAAAATAATGACAGGTACCATACCAAAATCATGCACTGCCTGCATCATAATTAAAATGACAGTGCACCAACATCAGCCCCTAAAAACAATGCATATATAACTTGGAAAGCAGTGAGTTAATTTAGAAGTTCCGCTTTATAGCAGAGCACAGACAAACCTGTAAGCCGAACCTTGTGTTGCTGCAGAGCCTTGCACGGAACTGACTGATCCAGACTGGTGGGGGATTATTTCCTTTCCGGTTTATACAATGTAGTCAGGGAAAAACAAGTGTTTAGTGTTCGTGTATGACGATAATGGCTTCTAGCCCTCGAATATGCAAACTATACAGGTCTTCACATCACCTCCCAAGACTGCTGCTGTACACAATGGCTAGAGTAATAACAAAGAAAGGGTATTGCTCCTAGAGGGCAGCACTGCCCACTTCAGTGTAATGGCACACACAAGCTACAGTATAAGGGATTGAGAGGTTCAGGAGTCCTGCCTGCAGAATGAGCCTAATCAAACCTTCTCTGTATACCGGTAGAATAGGCTGTAATGGTGTGGGATAATGGGATCATCTTATTTCAGACTGCATACACTTGCCAAGGCTAACTAAGAAGACTAGAATGTAGTGTTTAAAAAGAGAAATATCTTTCTGCCAACTCTGTGCACAGAAGACTAGAATGAAAGTACTGAACTGTACAGTCCAAACAATGGTTTAAAAAATACAGAACGTTTTTTTTCAACCACTTCAGCTCCGGAATTTCCCCCCCCCTTCATGACCAGAACATTTTTTGCGATACTGCACTGCGTTGCTTTAACCACTTCCCTACCGGCCCATAGTAAAATGACGTCCACAAAGAACTTCTGCCGTTCAGAGTGGACGTCATGTGACGTCCTGGGCTTTCCGGGTGGTTATCTGAATGATGCCTGCAGCTAGAGGCATCATTCAGATATCCTTCTAAACTGCCGGCGATTCTGCACAACGTAAGAACGATCATAGCGGCGGTTCCGCCGCTAGATCGTTCTTACAGGCGGCGGGAGGGGACATCCCCCCCCTCCCGCCGCCATCCGGTGCTTCTCCGGGCTCTCCCGTGCCATCGGGGGCCCGGAGAACGAATCGTCCGGCGCTCGCAGGAAGCATAGAGATGACTGGTGACCAGATGGTCACCAGTCATCTCTATGACCGTCGGAGGACCCGGGCGCGATGTGATGACGTCACGCCCGGGTCCCCGTAAGTAAACAAAGCCGCGATTGCGGCTGCTAAGCAACCACAAGCATGAGATCGGTGAATTTTTTTTCACCGATCTCATGGTTTCCAGCCTGGGGGAGAGATGCAGGGTCTTATTGACCCCGCATCTCTCCATAAAGAGTACCTGTCACACACATTCCTATTACAAGGGATGTTTACATTCCTTGTAATAGGAATAAAAGTGATAAAAAAAAAAAAAAAATTAAAAAAAAAGTGTAAAAAAAGAAATAAATATATATAAAAAAAAAAGAAATAAAAATTAATTTTTTTAACGCCCCTGTCCCCGGTAGCTTGCGCGCAGAAGCGAACGCACACGCAAGTCCCGCCGACATATGTAAACGCCGTTTAAACCACATATGTGAGGTATCGCCGCGTGCGTTAGAGTGCCAGCAACAATTCTAGCACTAGATCTCCTCTGTAAATCTAAACTGGTAACCTGTAAAAAATTTCAAATCGTTGCCTATGGAGATTTTTAAGTACCGAAGTTTGGCGCCATTCCATGAGTGTGCGCAATTTTAAAGCGTGACATGTTAGGTATCTATTTACTCGGTGTAACATCATATTTCATATTTTACAAAAAAATTGGGCTAACTTTACTGTTTTTAAAATTTTTTAATTCATGAAACAATTTTTTTCCCAAAAAAAGGCGTTTGAAAAATTATTGCGCAAATACCGTGCAAGATAAAAGGTTTCAATGAACGTCGTTTTATTCCCTAGGGTGTCTGCTAAAAAAACATATATAATGTTTGGGGGTTCTGCGTAATTTTCTAGCAAAAAAATTATGATTTGTACATGTAGGAGAGAAGTGCCAGAATAGGCCTGGTATGGAAGTGTGTATAACTGCCCGGTATGGAAGAGGTTAACTGACACAGTCGTGTGACACTGTATCCAAATAAAATGAATGGCCTTTTTTCCCACAAATAGAGCTTTCTTTTGGTGGTATTTGACCACCTCTGTGTTTTTTACTTTTTTGCGCTATAAACAAAAAAAGACTTTGAAAAAAAAATATATATATATATATATTTACTTTCTGCTATAAAACACATACAATAAATAAATGTAAAAAAATCGAATTTCTTCATCAATTTAGGCCAATATGTATTCTGCTACATGTTTTTCTAAAAAAAAAAATCCCAATAAGCGTATATTGATTGGTTTGCACAAAAGTTATAGCGTCTACAAACTTTGGAATAGATTTATGGACTTTTCCTTTTTTTATTGTTTTTACTAGTAATGATGGTGATCAGCAATTTTTAGCGGCACTGTGACATTGCGGTGGACAAATCTGACACTAACTTTTTTTGGGACCAGTGACACCAAAACAGTGCTAAAAAATATACACTGTCACTGAATAAATGACACTGCAGGGGGGGGTGCTGTGATGGAGGTGAAGGGGGGTGCTGTGAGCTGTGATGGAGGTGAAGAGGGGTGCTGTGAGCTGTGATGGATGTGAAGGGGTGCAATGTGATGGAGGTGAAGGGGGGTGCTGAAAGCTGTGATGGAGCTGAAGGGGGGTGCTGAAAGCTGTGATGGAGGTGAAGGGGGGTTAACATCAGGAGCGATCAAAGGGTTAAGTGTGCTCCTAGGGAGTGCTTTCTAACTTCAGGAGGTAAGCTGTAACAGAAGGAAAACAGAGATCCATGTTTCTGCTTAGCAGAAACACAAGGGGCCAGATCCACGTACATCGGCGCATATACAGGCCGGCGTAGCGCATCTCATTTCCGCTACGCCGGCTCAACTCAGAGAGGCAAGCACTGCATCCTCGGAGCATTTCCTTCCAACGTTCGTCCGGCGCAACGTAAATTCATAGGCGTAAGCCAGCGTAATTCTAAGTAGGAAGGAAGTGGGCGTGTTCCATTTAAATGAACCGTGACCCCATGCAAATGAAGGGCCGAACGAACAGCGCATGCGCCGTGACGCTGACTATGTCCCGCGCCCCTCTGCGCATGCTCAAAACTAGGCCGGCGTAATCCCTGAGATACGCCCAGGGCATAAATACGCCCAGACATGCGCCCGTCGAGCGCAAAAGTACATCCGCTTGTTTCCCCCCCCCCCCTGAAGCAAGGTACTCTTTGCTGGTTTGTTTTTTGAGCCATGTCTGCTCCAGCTTCTGAGAAGAGGAGGAAGCTGAAATTTTCTGCCCAGGAGAAGGATGTGATAATCAGGGCCATGTCCCGCTATGATGTCTACCTCCATGGTGCAGAGAGTGGCAACACGACTAAGGCCAGGAAGACGGAGATCCTGACGCAGATTGCGGCAGATGTCAATGCCTTGGGATACGAGGTCAGGACCACCAATGACATCTAAAAAAAAATAAACGACCTGCGTCGCCTGGTCCGAGGTAAGCTGGCCAAGATCAGCACTCATGCCAGGGGCACTGGAGGGGGACCAGCAACTACTCTCACGCAGTGGCGTCACTAGGGTTGGTGTCACCCGGTGCGGTAAAACATGGTGTCACCCCCCCCCCCTCTGTCTAGGCTGCCCAGCACCAAGCAGGCAGCGCATGGGAACGGGGCGCACCCCAAACCAGCCCCTGTAAATGATAGTATAGGGCAGTATAGTGGCAGGTTAGGGTAGTATAGAGTGGTATAGTGGCAGGTTGGTGTAGTGGGGTGGTATTGGACAGGTTAAGGTGGTATAGGGCATGTTGGGGTGATATAGGGCAAGTTGGGATGGTACAGGGCAAGTTAGGGTGGTATAGGGCAAGTTATGGTGGCATAGGGAAGATTGGGGTGGTACAGGGCAAGTTAGGGTGGCACAGGGCAAGTTGGGGTGGCATGGGAAAGTTTGGGGTGGTACAGGGCAGGCTGGGGTGGCACAGGACTGTTTGGGGGGGGGTACAGGGCAGGCTGGGGTGGTATAGGGCTGTTCGGGGTGGTACAAGGCAGGCTGGGGTGGTACAGGGCAGGCTGGGGTGAGAGAGAGAGAGATGGGGCTGAGAAAGAGCGGTGGAGCTGAGAGAGAGAGAGAGGTGGGGCTGAGAGAGAGAAGGGTGAGGCTGAGAGAGATATGAGGCTGAGAGAGAGAGATATGAGAGAGAGAGGTGAGGCTGAGAGAGAGGGTAGTGGACAGAGGGGGCTGAGAGAGAGAGAGGGGTACATAGAGAGGGCTGAGAGAGAGAGAGAGGTGCGGATGAGAGAGAGAGAGAGGGGGCTGAGAGAGGGGGCTTAGAGAGAGGTGGGGCTGAGAGAGAGGGTAGTGGACAGAGAGGGGGCTGAGAGAAAGAGGAGCTCAGAGAGAGAGGGTAGTGGACGGAGAGAAGGGCTGAGAGAGAGAGGTGGGGCTGAGAGAGAGGGTAGTGGACAGAGAGGGGGCTGAGAGAGAGAGGGTAGTGGACAGAGAGAGGGGCTGAGAGAGAGAGAAGCTCAGAGAGAGAGGGTAGTGGACACAGAGGGGGCTGAGAGAGAGAGGGTAGTGGACAGAGAGAGGGGCTGAGAGAGAGAGAGAGAGAGGAGCTCAGAGAGAGAGGGTAGTGGACAGAGAGGGGGCTGAGAGAAAGAGGAGCTCAGAGAGAGAGAGAGGGTAGCGGACAGAGAAAGGGGCTGAGAGAGAGAGGAGCTCAGAGAGAGAGGGTAGTGGACAGAGAGGGGGCTGAGAGAGGAGCTCAGAGAGAGAGGGTAGTGGACAGAGAGGGGGCTGAGAGAGAAAGAGGAGCTCAGAGAGAGAGGGTAGTGGACAGAGAGAGGGGCTGAGAGAGAGAGGTGGGGCTGAGAGAGAGGGTAGTGGACAGAGAGGGGGCTGAGAGAGAGAGGGTAGTGGACAGAAAGAGGGGCTGAGAGAGAGAGGAGCTCAGAGAGAGAGAGGGTAGTGGACAGAGAGAGGGGATGAGAGAGGTGGGGCTGAGAGAGGGAGAGAGCGGTGGGGCTGAGAGAGAGGTGGGGCTGAGAGAGAGAGAGAGTGGTGGGGCTGAGAGAGAGAGGTGGGGCTGAGAGAGAGAGAGAGAGAGTGGTGGGGCTGAGAGAATGAGAAAGAGGGGGTGATGGGGGGTGAGGATGAGAGAGAGAGCGGTGGGGGGAGAGAGAGAGGGTGGGGTGGGGATGAGAGAGAGAGAGAGGGGGTGGGGAGGAGAGAGAGAGGTGAGGCTGAGAGAGAGGTGAGGCTGAGAGAGAGGTGTGGCAGAGAGAGAGAGAGAGGTGAGGCTGAGAGAGAGAGAGGTGGGGCTGAGAGAGAGGTGAGGCTGAGAGAGAGAGAGGTGAGGCAGAGTGAGAGATGAGGCAGAGAGAGAGAGATGAGGCAGAGAGAGAAAGAGAGAGAGAGGTGAGGCTGAGAGAGAGTAGTGGATAGAGAGAGGGCTGAGAGAGAGAGGGGCTCAGAGAGAGGGTAGTGGACAGAGAGGGGGCTGCGTGAGAGGGGCTCAGAGAGAGAGGATAGTGGACAGAGAGGGGGGCTGAGTGAGAGGGGCTTAGAGAGAGGATAGTGGACAGCGAGAGGGGCTGAGTGAGAGAGGTTGGGCTGAGAGAGAGGGGGGCTGAGAGAAAGGGTAGTGGTCAGAAGGTGGATCTGAGAGAGAGGGGGCTGAGAAAGATGTGGGGCTGAGAGAGAGGGTGGTGGACAGAGAGGGGGCTGAGAGAGAGAGGTGGGGCTGAGAGAGAGGGTAGTGGACAGAGAGTGGGGCTGAGAGAGAGAGAGGGGGGGCTCAGAGAGAGGGTAGTGGACAGGGAGGTGGATCTGAGGGAGAGGGGGGCTGAGAGAGATGTGGGGCTGAGAGAGAGGGTGGTGGACAGAGAGGGGGCTGAGAGAGAGGGGGGCTGAGATAGATGTGGGGCTGGGAGAAAGGGTAGTGGTCAGAAAGTGGATATGAGAGAGATGTGGGGCTGAGAGAGAGAGAGAGAGAGAGGTGGGGGCTAAGAGAGAGAGGACGGCTGAGAGAGAGAGAGAGAGAGAGAGAGAGAGAGAGGATGGCTGAGAGAGAGGACGGCTGAGAGAGAGAGAGGACGGCTGAGAGAGAGAGAAAGGACGGCTGAGAGAGAGAGGACGGCTGAGAGAGAGGACGGCTGAGAGAGAGGAAGGCTGAGAGAGAGGACGGCAGAGAGAGAGAACAGATGAGAGAGAGGGCGGATGAGAGAGAGAGGGAGAGAGAGAGGACGGCTGAGAGAGAGGACGGCAGAGAGAGAGAACAGATGAGAGAGAGGGCGGCTGAGAGAGAGAGAGGGAGAGAGAGAGGACGGCTGAGAGAGAGAGAGGACGTCTGAGAGAGAGAGGACGTCTGAGAGAGAGAGGACGTCTGAGAGAGAGAGAGGACGTCTGAGAGAGAGAGGACGGCTGAGAGAGAGAGGACGGCTGAGAGAGAGAGGACGGCTGAGAGAGAGAGAGGACGGCTGAGAGAGAGAGGACGGCTGAGAGAGAGAGGACGGCTGAGAGAGAGAGAGGACGGCTGAGAGAGAGAGAGGACGGCTGAGAGAGAGAGGACGGCTGAGAGAGAGAGGACGGCTGAGAGAGAGAGAGGACGGCTGAGAGAGAGAGAGGATGGCTGAGAGAGAGAGAGGACGGCTGAGAGAGAGAGAGGACGGTATCTGAAGATAGGTCTGTGTCCATGCATGGTGCCAAGTACCTTCTTGATCTGGGAGGTGCTCTGCTGCTTCTTACAGCAGCTCCCTGGCATCACATTGGTGTCACTGGTCTGACTCTGGCTGCACAAGGGGTTGGTGCAGTAGCTACAATAATAGCCCCTAGCATAGATGGTCAGTGGCATTAGGCTATTTTAAATCCTGCAGCATGAAGGGGCTTATTAACACTGGACACTAATTCAGCACAAGGGGGTTAATTAACACTGCCATTGATCATTAATGCATTGGTGGCCAGTGTTAATTTACCCCTTTGTGCTTTATTAGTGGTCAGTGTTATTTAACCACTTTGTATTAGAGCATGAATGGGTTAATTAACACTGGCCACTAATGCAGCACAAAGGGGTTAATTAACTGCTACTGGTTACTAATGCATTTGAGATCAATGGTAGTGTTCATCAACACCTCATACTGAATTAGAGGCCAGTGTCAGTACATTAACCCCTTCATGCTACACATTACTAGCTAATGGCAGTGTTAGTTAATTGAAACCCACTGACAAAACCCACCACAGTTCTCAAGACAGTAACCAGTCCAGTCAGGGCACTGAGAAAGTGCTGAGTCACTGCAACATTACACATACAACATACTTTCTGCTCTGTATGTCACTGCTCACTTACCTAATAACAGCAACATGCAGCTCCCTCGCGGTGCCTCTCTCTTCCTGTCCCAGCCTCTGAATGACATCATGACAGAGGCGGGGACTAGAAATGATCTGTCCAGTGGAGTTCACTCCTGATAGAGAAGTAATAGATGTCTACTAGTGCCGAGTGTAGGAGGCACACAGGGAGCGTTCCTGCACTCGGCACCCCACTGCAGCTCTGCAAGTGCTCTTCAGGGTCTGACTTTGGCAGTGATTTGTGTACCGATGTACATGATGTTAAACTGCCATCGGGCAGACATAAGCCGGCACTGCCCGCACACTCTCATCTCTTCACGCCCCTCCTGTCCTGCTCTTGGTGTCACCCTCTGGTGGGTGCTTGTTTTATTTTTATTTTTTTTAGCTGACATGCCCAGCAGTGCTGAGCATGTCAGCTAAAAAAAAAAAAAAAAAATGTAAGAAAAAAAAAAAAAAAACGGGATGGTGTCACCCCTCTAGCGGGTGTCACCCGGGTGCGGGCCGCACCCCCCTAGCAACGCCTCTGCTCTCACGCTCACTCCTGATGAGCAGGTGGTTGCCCAGTGTCTCCATAGGCATCAAGTGGAGGGAGTGGAGGGCTTTGACTCCATTGAGGATGCCTTGAGGACAGGTAAGTGTGTTTTATCTCCTATCTGGTGTGTAGCATCTGTGGGGGTGGAAGGGAACATGTGACAAGTGTGTGGCTCCACCAACATGTGAATGTTTTGTGTCATCCTCAGATGTGCAGGAGGGAGCGGGGCCATGTGATGCTGGTGGCCATTCCACACTATCTCCCGAACATCATTCTGAGTCTGACCCCCTGGGAAGCCGTGAGTCATCGGTGGAGGGGAGTGGCCACACCTCTACTCAGGACGTGGTTGAGGAGACGGTGACCAGTGATAATGAGGTTTGCCTCTACTTGGAGGAGTCTCCCCCTTTGGCTGGGCCCTCTCAGACCTCCACCTCCATCAGGGGAAGCCCCTCAGGGTCCTCCCCCAACAGGTCACCCCCCTCAAGGGTCTCCCCTTCTACACGGCCCCAAGCCTCTCCTGGCCCCAGGAAGGCGACCAGGAAGACTAGGGGGGTGTCTGAGTTTCTCCCGCAAGATCTCAGGAGGGAACAGGCCTGCCAGACCCGCCATCTGGGTGAGGTTGCCGTTCAGATGGAGCGTGTGGCAGCCAGCATGGCCTCCTCTGCACAGATCATTGACAGTGTCCAGGACAACAGTGGCAACTGTGCTGCTGTGGCGACCTGCCTGGGGGATCTGCAGGCCACCACAGCAGGCCTCGTGGAAGAGGTCCACACCCTGGCAGTCCGGGAAAATACAGCTGCCATCCAGGCAGAGGGGAGGCAGTCAAGGCTGCTGCAGGCCGAGACCAATGCGGTCCTCACCCGCATCGCCCTGGCGTTGGAGGGCAGGCAGCCAGCCATGGAGCGACCAGGGGATGCTCCTCCTCCTCCTGATTCCCCCCCCCCCCGTTGAGGCTCCCATGAGGAGCCGGGGCCAGGGCCGTGGCACCAGGCGTGGGCCACGACAGCGGAGATGATTGTGTTATTTTTTTTTTTTAATACTCAGGTTATGAGTTATATTTTTTTTTGGTAGACCCAGCACACGGTCAGTAGTGCAGGCTACAGTGTGACTGATGTGTGAATGTGGGGGTGACATTCCTGCCGGCAAAGGGGTGTCACCCTCAGTCGTTGGGGAGAAGTGATCCCCACGACCCGTGTGAATGTGGTATGAATGGACAGCAACATAATTGGAGCCTTGACGTGGCATTGCTGCTCCCAAGTCCTGCATGGTGGACTTGGGCTTATCCAATGTGATGTGGATGTGGTGTGTGTGAGCTAGGGACCACAGTGGTGTGCATGCGTGCATTCTCCTTGTGCCAGGATGAATGTGTGTGTTTAACGTGCAAAGATGCCTACTGTGAGGCATCTCCTGACTGCTCTTCCCTCAGCAGACGGGGTAGCCTCGGTCAGGGGGGGAATGTCTGGTTCGGGGGTCAGGTCATCACGTATGTCAATCTCCAGGCTCTTTCTCACGGCGAAGTTGTGCAGCATGCAACATGCACCGATGATCTGGCACACAAAGTTTGGGGAATACAACAGGATCCCCTCGGACTTATCCAGGCATCGGAAACGGGACTTCAGGAGGCCAAAGGTGCGTTCCACCACTGCACGGGTACGTATGTGTGCATCATTGTATCCTCTCTCTCCTGTGGTTGGGGATCCCAGAATGGAGTCATGAGATGGGGCCCAAGTGCATATGCAGAGTCACCTGGAAGGGAAAAGACAGGAGGATGTTAGTCGTGCATGTGCCCCTCGTGATGTCTGCATCATGGGGTCGGACAGTCATGCCTGACTCCCATGTCACTTACCAACCAGCCAGCTGTTCCCGTACACGTTCTGTTCGAATTCTGTGGGGATGTTGCTTTAACGGTATATGTAGCTGTCGTTGCTGGATCCTGGGTGTTTGGCACGGACGTGCCATATGAGGCATTGGGCATCGGCTATCACCTGTACGTTGATAGAATGCCAATGCTTACGATTGCAGTAAATGTGCTCTGTGGCACGGGGGGGCCGTAGTGCCACATGTGTGCAATCATTGGCCCCCACGGTGCGTGGGAATCTTGCAATACTGTAGAAATCACGCATTGCCTTCTGCCGCAGGTGCTCCTGGGTGGGTCTGATGATGTGGTGGGACATGCGTCTGAGGATTGCGGGGACAACCTGGTGCACACATCTGCTAATGGAGGATTGTGCCATCCCAGCCACAACTCCACTTGTACGCTGGAACGAGCCACTGGCAAGGAAATGGAGTGTTGCCAGTACCTTGACCAGTGGCTCCACTGCATGTGAGCGTTCTGTCTGGCTGGTGATGTCATCTTGCAGGGTTGTGGCTATTTCCAGGATGGCATCAGGGCTGAATCTGAAGATGCGATACACCTCAGATTCACCCATGCCAAATGCGTTTAGGCGCGGACGGTATATCCTCTCCCGTGCCCTCCTCCTACACGCCTGTGAAGCCAGTAGTATAGCTATGACCATGGATGCCCCTGGCATGTTGGCATACAGATTGTTGTCCTGCAAGTGTGGATGCTCAGCTCGTCCGTAACGGTGCTGCTGAAGCAGCTGTCCAGCTGACCTGTGCATGTCTGCTGCTGACTTACCCCTGCTTTATGAGGGGTAACTTTAGGCCGGACGTACAACTTGCGCGCAGCGCGTGTAGCCCGCGTCGGGCGCACGTACGTTCGTGGATCGCCGTATATCCCTCATTTGCATATTTGAATAGGAAATCATTGGGAGCGCCAGATGCGTCCAGCGTATATATGCACCCACGCTGCGCCGGCGTAGAAAAGTTACGTCGTTTGGAAGAAGCCGATTTTCAGGCGTTACTAGTTCTGTGGATACGGCGCATAGTTACGCCGGCGCATATATACACTTACGCCGCGCATCTAGAGATACGCCGGCGTAAGTGCTTTGTGGATCTGGGCCAAGATGTCCATCTTATGCCTTCACAGAACGGCGGTCTGCCTTGTTTACATAGGCAGAACACCATTCTGCCTCTCCTGTGAACGATTGGCGGGTACCGGTGGCCATCGCGGCCACTGGACCCACCGATTGGTTACCGTTGTGTCCAATCACAGCGGGAGCGGGGCTCCAGCGGTGCGTGCACATGGTCCCAGAGCCCGAAGACAGAAATCATGTATAGGTACGTAATTTTGCACTTAAGGGCCGCCCTGTGGCAGTATATGTACGTGGGGTGGTCCTTTAAGCGGTTAAAGCACTATTAAACTCAAAAGCTAACATTTATTATATTGCAGCTTACCACATCTTAGATGTGGTGGCTACATTTGCTTTGTTTTCTAATAGCCAGATTCAGAAAGACTTACGCCGGCGTATCTACAGATACGTGGCGTAAGTGTAAATGTGCGCCGGCGCATTTATGTTCCGTACCCACAGAACAAGATATGCCTGAAAATAGGCTTCCTCCGACCGACGTAACTTTCCTACGCCGGCGTATCGTGGGCGCATATTTACGCTCGACGCATCTTGCGCTCACATTGATTTCCTATTCAAATATGCAAATGAGGGAGATATGCCGATTCACGCATGTATGTACGCCCGACGCAAGCTACGCCCGGTGCACCTAAGTCGTGCGTAAGGCCTAAAGTTATTCCATCAAAAAGCTGGAATATCTTTGCACCAGGCATGCACAGGTCAGCTGGAGAGCAGCTACAGCAGCAGCGTTACGGACGAGCTGAGCAAGCTGAGCACCCACACTTGCAGGACAACACATCTGTGTGCCAACATGCCAGGGGCAGCCGTGGTCTTAGCACTACTAATGGATCCACCGACTCGTAGGAGGGCACGGGAGAGGATATACCGCACGCGCATGGACATCTTTGGATCATCTGAGGTGTATCGCATCTTCAGATTCAGCCCTGATGCCATCCTAGAATTAGCCAGAACCCTGCATGATGACATCACCAGAAAGACACATCGTGCACATGCAGTGCAGCCACTGGTCAAGGTACTGGCAACACTGCATTTTCTTGCAAGTGGATCATTTCAGCGTACAAGTGGAGTAGTGGCTGGGATGTCACAATCCACCATAAGCAGATGTGTGCACCAGGTTGTCCCCGCAATCCTCAAATGCATGTCCCACGACTTCATCAGACCCACCCATGAGCATCTGCAGCAGAAGGCAATGGAGGATTTCTACAGAATTGCCAGATTCCCAGGCACTGTGGGGGCCATTGATTGCACACATGTGGCACTACGGCCCCCCCGTGACACAGAGCACATATACTGCAATCGGAAGCACTGGCATTCCATCAACGTACAGGTGATAGCCGATGCCCAATGCCTCATATGGCACGTCCGTGCCAAACACCCAGGGTCCAGCCACGACAGCTACATATACCGTCAAAGCACCATCCCAACAGATTTTGAACAAAACGTGTTTGGGGACAGCTGGCTGGTTGGTGAGTGACATGGGTGTCAGGCATGACTGTCCAAACCCATGATGCAGACATCACGAGGGGCACATGCACGACTAACATCCTCCTGTCTTTTCCCTTCCAGGTGACTCTGCATATGCACTTGGACCCCATCTCATGACTCCATACCGGACTCCCCAAACCACAGGAGAGCAAAACTACAATGCTGCACACATAGTAAAAAAGGGGGGAACTAATGCGCAAAACCACTCTAACCAATGGGCACTAAAACAAAATAATATAATAAAGAAGCAAGTATATTTAAAATATGAAGAGCAGCAGCCACTACTAAAGGTGCTCACACACCGAAGATCATATGTATAAGAGGGGGTGTAATGGCGCTTGCTAGTAAGGAAATAATAAATAATCAAAAAATATAAAATGTATATGCACAATAAAGGTAAATACCTAACCAATGTGTCCAAGTAAAAGTGTTCCACTCCTAATTCCGTATGTCCCACCATACATCAACAATCATGATGGGAGGGATGGATACCGTGAAGATAATGAAAATCCAAAATGAATGACTAAAAAAGGTTTTTCGGTCATCAATAGTTCACAATAAATAAAGTGTAAAACCTCTTTAAAATGTGAAGAAAGTCCAGTGCAAAAAATATATATTATAGAGAGTGATAAAATAATATCAAAAATATATAATCAATAATAAAGTGCCAGTAGGTAAAAAATATTACACAAGTCTATATGTGCACAGTAACCGTGCTAAATATATAAATCGTGCAAAAAAATATTAAAGTGTAAAATAATATATGTATATAATGTGTAAAAATGGCAGTGTTTCAATAAAAATTTCCAAAAGTGCACAGTGCTCCAACGACAAAATCCAGTAATAAAGTGCTTGATTGAATATTCCCCAAAGTGCAATAGTGCTTTAAATCGATGCTGCAATCCACCGCACGATCACTCAGTGTAGTTGTGCAGACAAAGCTCCAATAAAGGTAATCCTAGCCTCTCACCTTAGACAAGGCTATGATAAGCCTGTAAAGATGCCAAAGCCCAGCAGATTCCACTGCAGATCTGCGTCTCCAGGTCAGCCCTGTTGTTCCAAACGCCTGGCTGCAGGTCTCCCAGATTCTGACCAGATCACTCCCAGAATGGCACTCAATAAAAGCAAGGTAGAATCCCCATAGTGTAGTAGGTCAACACGATTTAATGATAAATAATAAAGCACTTACATTTAAAATCACTTCAATCAGCATGCAAGTAAAAACGGTAGTAATAGCACAGATCTACGATGTCTCCGCTCTCGGCCGCGAGCGGAGATTACGTCACCGAGCGGCCGAGAGCATTGGTCTGGGCCTGCATCCTTAGCTGGCGGGTGATGTTATGCCGCTAATTGCGCTGCCTCTGTCTCCCCTCCTCCTGGATAGCAGCCGTGTTGGCGTTGACGGCCTCAGTAAGGCTATCAACCTTGGCCACCAGGTTCACAGTGGTGGCCTGCAGTGTAGTGATCTAATTTGTCCAATAAATGTAGTGATCATGTATAGTGTCCAGTACTCCGGTCAGATAATTAATATCTTAGATGTTTAGTATAATGACCATAAATTACGTTGTTTCGCAGCGACACACCAGGCTCTCCAGAGAACGCAAAATGTAATGAACTTCCAATAACATACAAAATCCAAATTCCACAGATGATACAAGAGTCCAACAAGGTAATGTAGTGTCAAAGTCTCATCTTAGAGAATACATGTTCTGATCCCTTCTAGATCTGTGCCTTCACATGTTCATGCAGAGAATACGTGGGGGTATATTCTCTAACTGATAACCAGAAATTCCCAACATTATAAATTGTTTGCTTTGAATAGCTGAGCAATTTGATTGGTTGTCTCTTAATTGAAAGACAGCAGGACATATTTACCTGCCACTCTTAAAAGACAGGATGTGACTTCAGCCAAAGTGACAAATTAGTATGCATCCTTGCATACTAATAAGCCCCCCTCTAATAAGTAATTAGATTGCATGAGATCTGAATAATGGTTTGATATGTAAAAACGGCTCCATCCTGTTTCTGCCTTTTTTGACAATAGACAAACCTCTTACAGGCCTGATGTGTAAACTAGACTTATCATTTAATTTAATTAAACTGATTGAGTAATGTTTGAGACCCTTCCTTGAATTACAGGTTCGAAATCCGGCCTGTATATGTTAGACCTATAACACAATAATATGACACCAACCCATACATATATATATATATATATATATATATATATATATATATATATATATATATTAATCTACACCTATATATCAATATTACAACATATACTACTACATATTCCCCCACTTGAATCGGTTCAAACTAGAATCAATTCACAACCAAACTGCTCAGACATCCCTGGCTCTTAAGATGGAAGCCATCTCTAGGTTTTCCTTAATTTTCTGAATTATTCTTAATTGCCTTCTACCACAACAATATAAACCAAACAAAAAACATATTAATACAAATTGAATAAACACAAAAATGATGGAAAGAGTTCTCAATAGCGGGTGAGTAAAAGTGTTAGTGGGTATGCTCCACCAAGGCTCTTGAAATTCCTTAGTAATTTTATTAGAACCGATGAGGTTTTCCTTCACCAGATCTTGTAATTCTATAATTTTCCTACTATCCCTCTTAAATAATGTATCCAATTCAACTGTAAGTGGTGGTATTTTCTTAAATAAAGGAGAAATCATAGAGTCCCATTTGCCAAGATCTGTTTGCTCAATGTCCATAGATACTTGATTCATCTGGATATTAGCTCGAATGTCTTCCTCTCCAATTGTTAACAGTCCATCTGTGAGGTTCACACACCAGCCTGTGATAGGTGTCTGGCACTGAACTTGTTTCTGCCAAGTGAAGGAGGGAACCCCTAATGCACAGACCCTCGAGTCCTCTCCATGAATAATTCTCTTCCAGGCCGGTTCAAATTTTTGCAATTGAACCATGCAGTTTCCAGAGTGTGTAGCAGCACAGCCATCTATGTACTCCAGCCGCTCAAAAGAACAGGAACAAAGCCAGGCCTGGGCACGTCTGGTACAGCAGTTGGGATCCATGGTTTTCCACACTTGGTTGTCCTTGACAACAAGTCTGCTTTGCGGTAGCAGTTGTTTCAGTATATTAGTGCCATTTCTCACTTCCACCTCACCAAGAACGATCATCTTGTATACGGGTAAGGGTGCTGTTGACCATGTAGGGATGTCAACGGTCAGAGGTATTTCCTGCTTTCCAAGGCGATCTTTATTGCAAAGAGTATCCAGGCTCCTTACTTTGGCAAGGGCAAAGTTCCTACAAGTAACACCACTGTCTTTGATAAGATGGAATAATAAGGTTGAGTTCATTATCCTTGGCCATTCTCCTTGTTTGATTTCTCTAAGCCCTAGGCTCAGGTGTTCACTCAGCAAGTTTCCTATGATACCACAAACTATAGACTTGGATACATTATTGGTTTGAAGTGTTTTATTCAGTGCATTCACCGACATTTGAATGTTCTGCAAATCTGCAGCAATGGTGTGAATGTTCTGAATATCTACTTTCATTTCAGCTAGAGCGTTTAAATCCACTCTTCCCCCTTTAAGCAGTATCTGCTGTAATCCACCCACAAAATTTAGTCCTCTTATATTTAGGCTGTCTATATCAACCCTATTCCAAATTGAACTACCCAAACTGAGGCCTGATATGATATCAGTACCCAGATCCCTCTTTGAGACCTTCTTAAAATTAAGCCCTTGTGTAGCATCCCAAAATAAGTTTATATGTGTTTGAAATACCGTTTTAAACCATAATCCCATTGATTTTGGGCAACTCTCTGGAATGTTAAATGACGTAAAATTCAACAATAATGGTACTCATAAGTATGAAACATCGCTATACACTAAAGTTTGAGTTCGCTCAAGGAAGAGTCCATGTTCTGGCCACGGTAAAATTGTAGGACAGTCTCTAGAATTTGTGACCATTATATTTAAGACCTTTGTATTGAACTCCATCCTTCGTATCATGAGGGCTACATGATATAATACCCTCCTTGAATATTGTAAAATTCCTTTCTAAAGTCATTTGCATTTGTGGTCCATTCTTTGTCTCCACTAAAATTATATTTGTACTCCTGTGGCGATCGCTTCCTTCTGGGTAAGTCCAGACAGCATATTCCATAAGGTAATCAGATTTTGGCATCATGATCTCACATTCAGCGGTTATCCACCCCCCGACTATGCCCTTGACAGTATCCCCATGTATCTGGATGCCTCCTGAGTTCTCTAAAACAGTAAGTTCTGTAGTATGATCCATTACACTTCTTTTATTTCGATCAGATTTCCCCAATGGTAAGCATTTGAATTCTTTAACTTGACACTTTTCCACTCTGATGTTTGTGATGCAAAGTAGTAGAGTGATTGACGCTGTTATCAACACATATGCTAATAGAGGCTTGTATTTGTCCAGGGGGGGTGCCTTCATTTTGGTGTAGTCTTCTGATATTCGCATTCCTCCTGGGACCTGAAAGACAATCTCAGGAAGAAAGTTAGACAATACTCTCATCCATAAAATCCATTTTTCCTTTAAATGCTTTTATCTGACATGCATGACTCCATCTTGACCTACCCTCTCCCAAATCTAACAAGTAAACAGAGGGTCCAATCTTGTCTATGACTGCATAAGGGCCCTTCCACTTTGCCCTAGGGAGTGGGTGAAACCCAGAAAAATCCTGTAACATTACTCTAGTCCCAATTTGGTATTCACTAGTGTCACCCATTGCATTAAACCATTGTTGTGAGCTTTTATGAGTACATTCATCAGTGGCACACACAGCCTTATGTACTGTAATCACATGATCCTTTAAGATCTCTACCCATGATTCAGATAATGACACAGTTTCTAATGCTGCTGGGACCGGATTTATCAGATGTTCCCAGGTTCTCATTGTTCTACAGAGCAGAGCTTCATAAGGGGCAAAGCCTATGGACCTGCACACTCTGGAACGAATAGTTGCCAGCACAAATGGTAATTTTTCATCCCAATCAGTACCTTGCTCATTTACAACCTTTCTAAGAGCATTTTTAATTGTCCTGTTCATTCGTTCAACCTGTCCTGCAGACTCAGGGTGATAGAAGATGTGAAATTTTTGGACAACACCAAGGAGCTTACATGTCTCTTGTACCACTTTACCTACAAAGCCTGGCCCATTGTCACTGTCTAAAACTTTTGGTATCCCCCACCGACTAAATATCTCTTTGACCAAGATCCTTGCAGTAGTAGTGGCAGTACAGTTTTTGGTGGGGAAAGCTTCAACCCAGTGACTGAAAGAATCCACAACAACCAGCAAATATTTGTTCTGGTGTGCAGTGTTGGGTAATTCACCTGTGTAATCAATTTGAATTCGCTCCCATGGTCCCATGGGAGCTTGTCTCATCAGTGCCCCTCTCCTCTTCCTATTTGCAGGATCATGCCTAGCACACATCAAACATGATAAGATATGGTCCTGCATGTGTTGTTTATTTTGAGGCCACCAAGCTACATGATCTAATCTCTCTAAAGCTAAAGGAAGTTTGGGGTGTCCACCAACAGGGGACCCATGAATCCATGTAAGAATGTCTTTCCTCACACCTTTTGGGGCAACCCATAAAGATAAATCATTTTTGTAGGTTATCAAAAGGCCATCCTCCACCTGCACCTCTTGACCCTCAAATTGTATGGGCCCAGTCCCACACATTTCTTTTAGTTGAGCTAATTCCTCATCCTGATCTTGTATTTTACCCAACTCACATGTCCTTTCTTCAATTCCTTTTGCTTGAGCACGTGTAAGGGCAGACACTGGAAATGACAAAGTATGCTCTATATGAGGCCATTCGGGGGATGTTACTGCAGCCTCCTTTGCTAATCTATCTACAGTATTGTTCCAGTAGTGATTGGTTGTTTGTTTTCTGTGGGCCTGTACCTTTCCGGATACTAATTTTTGAAAAGAATTGGGTTTCCTCCTCTATCATTTTCCATAAGGATGCATATCTTATTTCACTGCCATCTGTTCCTTTAAAGCCCATCACATTCCACCATGAAAGATAGACAACTGCACCCTTGCATACCTGGTCTGAGTCAGAAGCAATGTTAACACTTCCACCATCATCTCTTAACTCAATGAGAACTTGCAAAAATGCGGCTATTTCCACATACTGTGCAGAACGAGCTCTACATGAATATGAAAATTGTCTCTGTACCTTGCCATCTTTTACACAAACACCAGCAAATCCTGAGATTCTTTTTCCATCTTTATAGTAAGAAGAACCATCAATGTACCAGCACTCATTTTCCAAGTCAAAAGGTCTGGATACAGCGGTAAAAATTCGGTGCTGCAAACTATTTCCTTGCACTTGACATTCATGGGTTTCACCTTCAATCAACAATCCGCCAATCAGTACGCTAGGTTCTTTTAACATCAAACCCTCAATATTTTCTGTCAACAAAGCCGTGGTCCACCTTGCCAGCCTTTTACAATTTACATCTGCTTCCTTCCATTTCCCATTTGCTAACATGACTATAGGAGTGTGATGACTAGCAATGGTGACCCTTTGTGTACCTGTCAAGTACCTGAATTTGTTTATTGCCCAATAACAACACAGCACCATACGAGTACACAAAGGATACTTTTGTTCTACAGATGATAGTAAACGTGATGCATAGGCCACAGGTCTTTATTTTCCAAAATAGTCTTGGGTGAGAGCAACAGACAAAGTATTAAGACCCACATGTGGATAGAGTCTGAATTCTTTGTTGGGGTCTGGCGATGCTAATGAAGGGGCATTGCCTAGAGTATCTTTTAATGCTTCAATAGCTTGTGTGTGCTCTGATCTCCATTGCCATTCATCTTGCTTCAGCAGATTATACAAACATTCTGTTAATGATGCATAATGAGGCACAAATTCTCTGCAAAAACCTGTCATGCCTAGGAATTGCCTCAGACTCTTTTCATCAGTGGGCAAGGGTAGCTTACCTATCAGCTCAACCCTCTGCTCATTGATACTCCGCCCTGACTGTGCTACAGTAACCCCCAAAAATTGAACTTCTTTCTTTGGCAATTGTATTATCTTTGGATTAACTTTCAAACCTGCTTCTCTCAAAAGCAATAACATTTCCCTCACATCGCTCACATGTTCCTCCATAGAGGCTGATCCAATCAAAATGTCATCAACATATGAAATTACTCTTTCAGGTTTTGAAAACGTATCAATCACTTCTTTCATATGTGAGTGAAATATTGCTGCACTGTCTTTGTACCCTTGCGGAAGAACTGTCCAATAATATTGAAAGCCCGCCCAGCTGAAGGCTGTTTTGTATTGACACGTTGGGTCAAGGGGTAAATTCCAATAACTGTTACTGATATCAATGACCATGAACCATATCATTTCTGGTGTTAATTTGGCAATCATTTCAGGGTAAGCTGCTACCACAGGAGCCATACTTTTAGCATATTTGTTTAAGGCACGGTAATCTATCGTCAGCCTGAATGACCCATCAGGTTTGATGACTGGCCAGGCTGGCGAATTGCATGTTGATGCACCCCTTTTTAATGTACCTTGCGCCTCCAATTGTTTTATAGCTTCTGTTATAGGTTTAATGGCGTCTTTTGGAACAGGGTATTGTTTGAGAGGTGCGGGATCAAATCCTTCCAATAAAATCATTGTATTCATCCTACCACAATCCTGTTTATGCTTAGCCATTATGTCATCAAATTCACACATCAGACTATCCCAACAGGGATCCCAATCTCCATGTAACACACCAACGGGTTTTACTGCTGCTGTCACCGATTCCATGGGAGGATGCCACACATGACCCAATCCATCATTTCCAGGCATCATCCACAACTTCATGTTTGCAAGATCAACCACCAGACCCTGCTGTACACAGACATCAGCACCAATTATGTCCTGATTCTGACAAACAACGTCACACTTCCACTTCTCTCCCCCTATTTGCATTTCCACACCACGCACAAAAGGAGCTTCGATGGAATGTCCAGTGACACCTGTTATTCTAATTTTCTCATTTCCAGGGACAACAGATTTACCAAAACTAATCGCTGCTCCACTATCGAGCAAAGCGGTTACCCGAGTTCCCCCTAATGTTACATCAACAGTGGGCCGCCCCCAGGAATCTAACGTTAAATCCGTTAAAAATCGGCAAGGAAGGGGCGTGGGGGCTCGGAACCCCTAACAATGACTGGTAGAGGGTGACACAGCACTTTCCATTCCTATTGCTGCTACCTTGACCCCTCCTGCTTTTATTCTTTCCATTTCTTCCTTTATCTTGTATAGCTCCTCCTGCAAACGATCTCTCTCACTTCTCATTTCACTAAACGGCACCCAAGGCTGTTTACTAGGCTTCTCTCTGGGTTCTGGCCTTCTATAACTACCCGTATTGTTATAAGATCTTCCTCTCCATGACCCATAGTCCTCTCTATTTTGCTGTCCCTCGACTCTAAAAACTCTAGCTGCATCAACCGCAAGACTGTCTTCTCTACACCTTCTCCTCCACAAATTATCCGCTCTTAACAAAATATCATTATAATCACTAGGATCAGGTGTAACAGATAAAATGCCTTCCCTGACATCATCATCCACTGCTTCCAATAACATTGACCTATGAACCAGACCACCACGTTCAAAACCAGGATTCCCAGTCATCACATATTCCATCACACTGCTAATTCTATCTGCAAGTTCATACGGGCATTCATTCTTCATTTGCTTAATTTTTCCTGACAAGGACACATTTGTTGTCACACCATACAATGCTTTCAATAATTCCCTTAAAACATCCTTAGTTTTATGACGCTGGCCACAATTCTGCAAAATCCGTGCCCACAATCCATTGCCTACACTTTTCTGCAAAATTCTAGCTAGGTCCTCCACATTCAAGTTGTATGTGTCTCTGACTCTCTGCAAATCACAAAACCATTTCATGAACCTATTTACATCATAGCGTGTACCTGACCTACCTCTCTTATAATAGCTTCCATCTCCTGTGGCTTTAATTGTTTTGTGACCAACTTAATTTCACTTGTATCGTCAGTGTCCAATACAGTTGTTGTAGTGGTAGGAGCTGCTGGTATGCAAGGGGCTGCATGTAACTCACCCCAGGGATATATTGGCTTATAATCTTTGGTATCAAGCTGTATTTTAGAAGTATCATTTTGATGCGTGTAACTTGATTTTTCTGCCAATTTATCAAAAGCAATGTTCGCAGCATGTTTACACTCCTCCAACTGTTTCTCAACAATTTGTATTTTCACTGACAATTCCTCATTTACCCGACTTAAATCATCACAACATTTTGCCTTCTCAATCAGTGCCACCCCAGTAGTGATGGGGCATGTAACCTGAGATCTGACATCCTCTCATTCAACCCTTTTTCCATAACCTCATAGCTCTGAGTATGTTCTAGGATTTTCTGCTTTTTCCCTTTAATCTCCTCTATTAATTCTGTACAAGACAGTAGTCCCTGAATAATGATACCCTTACGTTTCTTTTCTTTTGTTTTCTTATCAAAGACACTATCAGATAAAAAACATTTCATTAAATCCCATGACTGTCTACATTCTTGGGGAATCTCATAAGGCCCCCCATGACTTTTTATATAATTTAACAGCCATATATTCACATTCTCTCCTTTAGGGCTATTGTCACCACCAGACGAAGCCAAAGCCATTGTAAAAAAAAACTATTTAAAAAAATATAATAATAATGAATAAGGCACACTTACCAATTGTTAGGTTTCTTGGAACTTCCTTCCTGGGTCCTCACGGCAGGGATGGACTGGCCATAGGGACTACAGGGAGTTTCCCGGTGGGCCGATGGCTCAGTGGGCCGTTTTTTAAAACAGAGATGCTGCTTGGAGGACTTTTTCTAACGCCCTGGCAGCGCCCCAGTGTGAAAACACTCAGGCTTTCACACTGGGACTGCAGCAGAAGCGTTTTTCAGTCGCTTTACAGGCGCTATTTTTAGCCCAAAAGCACCTAAAAAACACCTCAGTGTAAAAAGGGGTCCTACACTCACCCCCTCTCTTTTACACTCACTCTCTTTTTCTTACACTCACCCCCCTCTCTCACCCCCTTTCCCTCAACCCTCCCTCTCTCTCACCCTCTCATGATATACAATAATGGATGTAGGGGCCTTTTGGTGGGCGTGATTTTTATTTATTGAATTAAAGTGGGCCGGTCTGGATGAAGTCCAGGGCCAAATTTTTGTCCCAGTCCAACCCTGCCTCACGGTCTTCTGTCACCTCACAGATTGTGAGATCCAGTCTCCAGAAAATAATTCTAGGCTTTCAAACTTGTTAAATTTTGTAGATCAGACTCTTGGTTCTTCATCAGGAATTGTTGTCATCACTGGCTTCTGTTACTAAGTCCTGAAAATGCGCTTCTGGTCACTTGAACGGCACCAATGTAGTGATCTAATTTGTCCAATAAATGTAGTGATCATGTATAGTGTCCAGTACTCCGGTCAGATAATTAATATCTTAGATGTTTAGTATAATGACCATAAATTACATTGTTTCGCAGCGACACACCAGGCTCTCCAGAGAACGCAAAATTTAATGAACTTCCAATAACATACAAAATCCAAATTCCACAGATGATACAAGAGTCCAACAAGGTAATGTAGTGTCAAAGTCTCATCTTAGGCCCCGTACACACGAGAGGATCCATCCGCTGAAAAATCTCAGCGGATCGGTTTCAGCGGATAGATCCCCTGGTGTGTACGTTCCAGCGGATATTTTTCCGTGGATATTTATCCGTCAGATCGATTTCCAGCAGATAAAAATTTGAAGACATGCTAACAAATCTATGCGCTGCGAATCTCTCCGACGGACAGATCCGTTGGTTAGTACACAATATCCGCGGATAAAAATCCTGCGCATGCTCAGACAAAATAAGGGGATGGGAGCACTCGTTCAGGTAAAACTCTCGTTTGTTTGTGATATGGCACATTCGTCCTTTTAAATATCTAGTGTGTCGTTTATTGCCTCTTTTTTTTTCTGCGTTCTCTTGCTAGAATAAACCCGTTCTCTTGCTGATGCTATCTATCCAGATGTTGGAACTTTCTTTATGTCCTCCACATGTCTATGTTTATGTAATGTTATTTGTATTTAATGTTGATGTTTTATTGAATTTTTTTTTTTTATGTATTTTTTGGCAAGTTATGTCCCCATTGTTTTTTGATGCCATTTTTTTTTTGTTTCGTTTTGGCAAGTTATGTCCCCATTGTTTTTTGATGCCATTTTTTTTTTTTTTTTGTTTTGGCAAGTTATGTCACCATTGTTTTTGTATGCCATTTTTTTTTTGGCAAGTTATGTCCCCATTGTTTTTTGATGCCATTTTTTTTTTTTTTATGTTTTGGCAAGTTATGTCCCCATTGTTTTTTGATGCCATTTTTTTTATATTTTTTTTGTTTTTGGCAAGTTATGTCACCATTTTATTTTTGCGTGTGTTTTTCCTTTTTTGTTTTGCCAAGTTGGTACACCAAATGTACCACCCCCCCCCCCCACAAGGAGTTGGTTTCCTTTGTAAATGACACATATTATTTTTTAAAATGTTTCATGCCTAATCACCACAGTATTAAAACACAATAGACAAGGTTTTTCAGTAAATCAAAAAACCATTTATATTGGCCATAAACAAAAATAAATTACCTAGAATGGCAGCACTTGCTCAGATAGCAACATACATGCAGACTTGTGTTCCAGACTGCACAGGCAACATAGTCAAGGACAAAATGGCAAACCTTGAGGAGCACATACCGAGAACTAAAAAGAACAACCACAAAAACAAAAACCAGGAGCAGCAGAAAGTGAGCCAATGGAACCCAGGCTGTGGAAGTCCAAAAAAAAACAGTTTTTGGGTGATCAAATGGAAGGCCGGGAATCACCTTCTCCTCTTCCTTGTAACCTTCCTTGCAGCCTGCATTGCAGCAGATCTTCCACGGACCCGTCCACGGCCCCTTGCAGGTGGGGATGATGTGGCAGCAGGAGGAGGTTGCAGGTGTTGGGCAGGATGGGCCGGGTCACTCAGCTCAGTCTGATTGGTCAGCCATCCCTGGTGCATCCATAAAAGCACCTGGTTGAACAGGTCCTTGGCAAGCCTCTGATCGGCCTCCCCCGCTTGGGACATTTCGTGCGCCACCTAGGCGCTGTATGCTTCAGTGGGGTTGAGGGGGGCCCTCATTAAGGTGCTAGCCTCCCGGATCATCTCGAGGCTAGCGTCCTCAACTTCCCTCCTGCGCCTCATTAGGCCTGTTTGCCTGACCGGGGGGGAGGGGCTTGCCTGGTGGTGCTGACCCTGGGCCTGGGGCCCTGCTGACTTCTACTGGGCCCGGCCTCCTCCTCCTGGCTGCCACTGACCCCTTCCTCCTGGCTGACATGGAGCTCAGCATCAGGAGCTGACAACTCCTGGCTGCTCTCTTCTTCCTGTGTGAAAAAAAGGGACATGTTGTTAAATTTAGCACAAGCAAATCACACACATTTTCATGCTCTAGACTGGTTTGTTTTTTCTTACTTTAAACTTGAATAGACTCTCCTTCTGATCCCTGCACTTGGCATCCCTGACCCCTATTTTTATGCCCACGACTTTTCTTTAACATATTTTTTTATGGGATTACAATATCAACTCAATAAACAAACAAGAATTAGCAGCCACAAAATATTTTGAAAAATACTCTACCTCATCAGAAGTGGAGAGTCGCAGATTTGGCTCTATGTCAGCCAGCCCCTCACCGTACTCATCATGGCTGTGGGGATCCCTGGAAGGTCTGCTGCGATGCCGGCTGGAAGGAAGGCTTGACATTGATTGCCGGCCCTCTATTTGATCACCCAAAAACTCAAGCTCTTTGTAGTACCACAGACTGGGCTCAGTGGACTCGCTTGCTGCTGCTCCTGATCTTTGGTCATGTAGTTCTCTTTTTTTTTGCGGTATGCGGCCCTCAGGTTGTTCATTTTGTCTTTGACTATCTCGCCTGTGCAGCCGGGAACCCATGTCTGCATATATGTAGCAATCTGGGCAAGTGCTGCCGTTCGTCGGTTCCGTTTATAATAGTGGGGGTGTTTAGAATCCCATAGTATTGGCATTTCCCTGAATTTTTCAATCAGTCTGATAATGTTCTCCTTGCCTACAATGTGGTCCATCTTTTTAAGTTCGGGCTTGGTAAATTTTTCAAACTTAACACTGTTAAAACCAAAAGAAAAAAGTGTTAAAAAAGGCTCAGCATTCACATTGTCAGAATATGTGGCCCCAGATTTATCAGCTACTATGCAAACACAGTGTCTCCTGCAGCTAAAATGCTGGCCAGCTCTGCCCCATTGTTGTTCCAAAAATGAGTTCACATGCAGACCCTTTTTGATTACATTTCTCAAAATACGTGGGATCTCTAACCATCACCAATTATTAATAATTTGACCATTCATCAAGGCACTATTTCATGTGTACATAGCATGCCCCTTAGCATTCCTGACATATAAATACACTTCCTAATTACCTCTGTCCAACCAACACATAACAATACTTGCATGATCACAATACACCTGGCAAAAATTAAAATTAGGTAGAGCATTCCTAACATCTAGATTTAGTGATGTGTCAAAGCATTGGGAGAACAAAATACCATTTTGGTACACAAGAAACATAAGTAGCGTTAAAAGGGTGCAAACAAGAGACAAAACCCCAATCCCATGGCTCTCAAGTTTCTAGGCCTCTGCTGATCCCATGTTGTAATTTCTTACCTTATTAGTCTCTCTAGCTCCTCGTTAAGCACGCTGTAATAATCTCCGCGTAACCTACGTAATCACGTAGGTTCCCTATAATACACTCCGCGTGTGCGTGACACGCCGCCTCCGTCACCTTTGCCATGCCCCCTAATTAATGTTAACTCCAAAAATATGGCGTTAACTATGTAACTTCTGTAAAACGAGCGAATAATCTCTGCGTAACCTACGTAATCACGTCTTATTCATTCTCTACACTTCACGTATGCATGAAACGCCGCCCTCGTCCCCGCCCATGACGGGACATTTCCTCTTTTCCACGCCCCTAATCTCTGTGGGAAGGAAAGATGGCGATGTCACACGAGCGTGCACGAAGCTCTCAGGCTGCAAGTGAAGTGACAGAGGCAGGAACGTCGCGATCCAGGCCAAAACGGTATAAGGCCACTAATATGTCTTTTGCCGAAATGGTGGAGCTGGTAGAAATAATGCGGAGGAAGGACTATGATGGGCAATATGGCCCATACAAGACCCCAAACCGAAGAAAGGGGAAAATTATGGACAAGGTGGCAAGGAGAATGAAGAGGATGTTCGGTGTCACCAGGTCCAAAGAGCAGCTACGGAAGCGGTGGTCCGACTTGAAACTGCGGGAGCCACATCAGTTCAAGAAAATAAAAAAAATCATCAAGAAAAGTAAGTTATTTATTTGTTTGTGGGGGGGGGCAATTTTCTTAGTTAATGTTTGGTCAGGTACATTTCTACATCGGTCTCCTTGGCCTGGTTGTACTTCTGAACACATGTTGAAATAGAAGGATTTTTTGAAAACAAATTTGCTTGGGCAATGAGTGTTAATATGAAACATCGTTCACATCAGATTGTTTCTCCCAAATACGATGTTGGCCCAGGAACAACACACCTGGACATGCCTCTCTGCCCAAAAACATTGTTTGTAAACATTGTGTACAAATATATTTATTGAAAATTTGAATCCTAGAATGGGAAATGCAAACAGTGCTACTAAGCAGGTGTTTTCATATCTGTAATCCAGAGCACCTGTGTCTCCCCCAAAATATTACACTAATTTGTAGGGTCTCCGAGAAATAAATTTAAGGGGGGGACATCCATGTGTGTCACTTCGCTAAAAAGGAACTGAATCAGAGCTTGGCCTAGAAGTCATCCAAAAATGTAGGTTTGGGGGGATAAGAACCTAAAAAATAATAAATTAAAGCCTCTTCCTTCTAAGCAATGTGTGCGATTTCTGCTCTACAATATCTGTGTGCTGATGAGTATACCTTTTTTTTTTGTGTTATTTAGGGGAAAGAAGACGCCAGCATTTTGAGGAGGCAGAGAGGGCCAGACACGCCCGGAATCAACCATCTGGCCATGTGGAGGAGGATGTGGAGGAGGAGGAGGATGTGGAAGGAGAGGAGGAAGGAAGAGAGGAGGAAGGAAGATAGGAGGATGTGGAGGAGGAGGAGGAGGAGGAAGGAAGAGAGGAGGGAGGAAGGAGTCATTTTGAATTTAGTAGTTGTGGAGGATGAAGAGGAATTTGAAGAAGATGATTTTTGTGAATTTGAAGATGGTGGATTGATGGAAGAAGAATGAGGATGAGGGGGAAGTGGTTCAAGAAGGAGGAGTTATTGAAGATGGAGAAGTGGTGAAGGAGGAAATTCGCACACCATCAGGTCAGTGTCACCCCAGCTTTATAGGGCAAAACAGATATAGATAGGGTTGCCACCTCATCCCTTTAATCCCGAACACATATGGATTACACATGTTCTGTGGCTAATGTAATGCAGATATGGCATCAGGTGAGTTTAATTACCACCTTAATCAGCCACAGAACCTGTGTAATTAATATGTGTTCTGGTTTAAAGGGATGAGGTGGCAAACCTAGATGTAGATAGGCCGTTAAAATTGATTTCTTTTTTTTTGGATTTATTTTGTAGGGGATGAAGATGCTGTTCCGCATTTTTCGCGCGCAAGTGCTGGAATAATTATCCAGCAAGTTATGGAGTGCAGCACTGAAATGGACAATATGCGTCATCGGATGGTTCTCATGGAACAGAATGTGAGAAATGTCATTGTGGAGTGCTGCACAGAGCTGGACAATATGCCGCAAAGAATGCTGGTTATAGAACAAAACTATAAAAATATCATTGACATGATGGGCCGTGTCAAAGACTGAACACCCCCCCCCCCCCCCGCCCATTCCCCAACCATTTTAAATTTTATACTCAGCAATACGCCAAAATTTGAAGATGCACACACATGTGCTATCTGCCATCACAGAATATCGATTATCTGTGCTTTGTGGGTACAACCCCCTCCTCGATTCTCAAGTAGTTTTTGAGGAAGGGTTTGCTCCCACAAAACACAGACATTGATCACCCATGATGGCAGATAGCACATGTTGCCATTTGTCTGTGTTTATATGTTGAAGAACTGACATTTGGCGAATTACACTGAATGTGTGCATCTTCAAATTTTGGCGTGTTCCGGTGTGAACTCACACCATGACTGTTATTGTGAATGTAAAAGTGACACATTTGTCTTTGAACTTTTGCTTAAATTTTATCCTTTTTGCCCAAAAAAATGGCTTACAATCAAAAAGCCTGAAAAAAAAAAAAAAAAAAAAATCAAAAAAAAATATTTGGTAACAAATTGATCCAAAAATGTCTAGCTCTATTGTAAAATAAAAAAAAAAATATTTTTTAATTTTGGAACAAATCGATCCTAATTTTTTTTGGATATTTTACCCCAAAAAAAATATATATATTAAAAATAACGGGCTAACAAATCACTGAAATATTTTGTGAAAAAAAATAAATAAAAAAAATAAGACAAAATAAAAATTTGGTGAAGTCTACATTTTGAAAATAACATTTTTTTGTGAAAAATGGTACAATTGTAGTACATTGTTTGTGAACCAAAAATACTTGTAAAAATATTTTTGGGACCAAAAAAATAAAAAATATTTTTTTTTTTTTTAAAAAAACACACAAAAGAAAAAAAAAATCGCTTTTGCAAAAACAAAATATTGACATGTTTATTAAGAAAAAAGATATACAAATAAAGGATAATGAAAAAGCTGAAAATAAAAAAAGCTTTGCCAAAATCCTAAAAATGAGTGGCTTTATTCTTTATATGCTGAATACCCAGTTTGGAGATGAGTGAATAATGTGCGATTGTGTTTATTTACTAAAACCTGAACCATACATTTGGCACTAGAACTGCACTATTTTTGGTGAGAAGCAGGAAGACAGATAAAAAGAGAAAAAGCAATAATGACAAACAACTGTATAAAGTCCAATGGTCAAATTATTTATTAGTTCTGTGAATATTTCTTTCTTTTGGGGGCCGAATTAGAAAGAAATATCATCTGGCATAGCAATAGCCCCCCGACCCATGAAGTACTCAACATATTTGTCGCATACCTCACAAGCTGATTGGGTGGCCAAGCCAGCGCGACCAGTGTCCAGCCCAGGAAGGGTATCTGAGGGTAGTCTTGCCTCAGAAACGCTGTCGGGTAGGTACGTCTGGGAGTGCCTGCGTAAAAAGTTGTGCAAAATGCAGCAGGCAAATACAATGGTGTTCAATTTATATTCCGCCAAGTGTATCGCTGTCAGGAACAGGCGGAACCGGTTGGAGAGGATCCCAAAGGCATTCTGGACTACCCTCTGAGCCCTGGCCAACCGATAATTGAACACCCTCCTCTCTGAGGTGAGGGTCCTCTGGGGAAAAGGCCGCATTAGGTGAGGTCCAAGCCCGAAAGCTTCGTCCGCTAGGAACACAAACGGAAGTCCTTCCACATTATCTTCATCTGGTGGCAATGCCAGACCACCAGCTTGGAGACGATCGTAGAATTCTGTCCGCGAGAACACTCCCCCATCAGACAGCCGGCTGTTCTTCCCCACGTCCACATATAGAAACTCATACTGTGCCGACACCACCGCCATCAACACGATACTATGAAAACCTTTGTAGTTAAAATAGTAGGACCCCGAGTGGGGTGGGGGCACTATGCGGACGTGTTTCCCATCTATTGCTCCACCGCAGTTCGGAAAATCACAACGCTGGGCAAATTGGGAAGCCACAGACTGCCATTCCTGTGGTGTGGAGGGTAGCTGTGGGGACAAACAAAAAAATTATTATTAGTACTTTGTCAGATAAACATTGCAAAAAAAATACAAAAACCATCATTGTGCAACATCAACAACAGGATTCACATGTCCTACAAGCATTGTGAAGTGAGTATTTCTGCTCAAAAATATAGGCCCACTGAATTATCAGACTCCACATCCCTCTGATGATAGAGCAAGAAACAATTTTCGGGGTGGAGGAGGGGGGGGGGGGCAGAACTACAATGGATTAGCCAAAAAATCACGAAAAAATTGGCTAGGTGTGTTTGGGCCTAGGATAGCATGCTGGACAGGTTTATGGTGGGTAAGGTCAAAATATGCAGGTAGGCCAAAAAGATGAACATGGAAAGGTTAACAACATGCATGGGGAGAAAAGGGAACATCCAACACACAGCAGATTACAATCTCATGGTTATTAGGAAGGAAAAAAGATTAGACTTTCGCACACATTTTTAAAAAAAAACATTGTGATGTTAAAATGAGGGAACTTACCTTAATATACTCCTCCTTCAGAACATGTATGATGGCAGTACACGTCTCCGGTATGATGACCCCAAGCGCCTGGGGAGAGATGCCTGTCGAGAACTTGAGGTCCTGCAGGCTCCTCCCAGTCGCCAGGTACCGCAACGTGGCAATAAGCCTCTGCTCGGCCGTGATGGCTTGGCGCATCACAGTGTCCTGCCTCGTGATATAGGGGGACAGAAGATCCAGCAGACGGTTGAATACGGAGTCCGTCATGCGGAGAAAATTCCTAAAGTCATTAGGATTATTCTCCTGGAGTTCCCTAAGCAGAGGCATATGAGAAAACTGGTCACGCTGGCGCAACCAATTCTTGGCCCAGAAACGCCTCCTCCCACTGTTCCTGGCCAAACAACTGGTTCGCTGGACATGGCCATAAGCAATCCCATAACCAGCACCAATTCGCGAGAATCTACGCTGCTGCTCCATCATGGCTTCAAACCGGCCGCCTGGTCAGTCAAAAACACACACCAACAGAAAGCACTCGCAAATCCAGCACAACCTGCAAAGAACGCGCGACAAACAGATACGAGCGGACAGGACGCAACTGAACAAACAGAAACGTGCTGAAAGCCTGTACCCGAAACCCAACTACGATCCTGCAAGCAAACGCACTGAACCCGAGAATACCACGCGGAGACTGAAAAGCGCGAATCGGCTCCAACCAAACCTTCACTAGCACGCTGTAACACGGAACTAGCAAAAGCGGAACAGAGGGCGGCGCCGTTGACTTTGGTCTTCCCCTTTATAGTGACGTCTTACGTGGTTTACGTTGAACACGTTCTGGTCCGAGGGGATTTTTATCCGCTGGTGTGTACACGCCAGCGGACCAACAGATAAATCCGCCGATCCGCTGAAACCGATCCGCGGATTAATTCAAACGGATGGATTCTATCGTGTGTACCAGGCCTTAGAGAATACATGTTCTGATCCCTTCTAGATCTGTGCCTTCACATGTTCATGCAGAGAATACGTGGGGGTATATTCTCTAACTGATAACCAGAAATTCCCAACATTATAAATGGTTTGCTTTGAATAGCTGAGCAATTTGGTTGTCTCTTAATTGAAAGACAGCAGGACATATTTACCTGCCACTCTTAAAAGACAGGATGTGACTTCAGCCGAAGTCACTAATTAGTATGCATCCTTGCATACTAATAAGCCCCCCTCTAATAAGTAATTAGATTGCATGAGATCTGAATAATGGTTTGATATGTAAAAACGGCTCCATCCTGTTTCTGCATTTTTTGACAATAGACAAACCTCTTACAGGCCTGATGTGTAAACTAGACTTATCATTTAATTTATTTAAACTGATTGAGTAATGTTTGAGACCCTTCCTTGAATTACAGGTTCGAAATCCGGTCCGCCACACAGGTGACCACTGCAGAACTATTGCAATTGCCATCCAGCACTGCATCATATATTTGGCCAGTCTTATGTGCCATCTGCTGCAGGTGCCCGGATATCTCTTCCATTTGCGGGGTCTGCTGGCCCTGGTCCAGGGCTATTTGGTCCTGGACACTGACAGCTACACCCCTGGTCTTCCTTGTCGCCTTTCTTGGGGCAGAAGACGCCTGCGAACGGGTGTAGGTTTAGCCCCTTGAGGGTGTCCCCCTGCTGGTGACAGATACAGAGGGGCTTCCCCTGATGGGAGGGGAGTTGTGAGAGGGCCCAGGCAGGACACTGGACTCCTCTACAATCAGACCTATCTGCCCTAGGTCCACTGACTCCTCAACCACCTCCTCGAGAGGAGAGGTGTGGGCACTCCCCTCCCTCGCTGGATCTTGGGGGTCTTGCTGAGGCTGCTCCGGGGATAATGTGGTGGGACGGCCACCGCCAGCAGATGGGCCCGCTCCCTCCTGCACATCTGTGGATGACATAAAGCAGTCACATTTTGGGGGACCCACACACTTGTCACATGTTCCCTTCCACCCCCTCACATGCTACACACCAGATAGGGGATATAAAACACTTACCTGTCCTCAAGGCCTCATCACGGGAATCAAAGCCCTCAACTCCCTCCAACTGCTCCCTCTGGATACACCGGGCGACTATCTCCTCATCCGGGGTCAAAACAATGTTGCAGGGTGGTCCACCCCCCGTGCCACTCTGGTGCTTCCGAATGGCGGACAGCTTCTCCCGCACACGGAGCTTCAAGTCATTTATTTTTTTGTTAATGTCCTTGGCACTGCGGGTGGCATTGCCAAGGGCACTAACTTGAGAAGCGATCGTATCCAAGATTTCCTGCTTCTTGGTGCGGCTGGTATCCCGTTTCTGGGCACCATGGAGGAACGTATCATATTTCTCCATGCCAGCAATCATGATCGCCCTCTCCTGGGGAGTAAAATTTCTCTTCCTCTTGCTGACTGGAGCAGCCATAGCACAGCAAAAGAGAGCAGTAAGAAAGAAAAGCAAAATTACCTTGCTCAGGAGGGGAAAAAGCAGGATGTAATTTTGCGTCGGACGGGCGCATGTCTGGGCGTATTTATGAACTCGGCGTAAGCCGGTAGGCCGGCGTAAACCAGGAAGTTCGGCCGGCGTAGTTGTGAGCATGTGCACAAGGAAGCGATCATACGTCGACATCACTGCGCATGCTCCGTGGAAGATACGCCGGGCGTAATCCACTGCACCACGCTCAGGCCATCATTTGCATAAGTTCACACCCACCTACACTTACACCGGCTTACGCCTTCACATTTACATTACGCCGGCGCAACGTGGAGAGCAAGTGCTTTGTGAATCATGTACTTACCTCTCTGACTTATGCCGGCGTAGCGCATATACGTTGAGTTACGCCGGCACAAAGATGCGCCCATCTACCTGAATCTGGCTATTAGTCTTTTCTCCCTTCTTTTTTCACCTGCTTATCTGGCCAGTTAAAGGGACTGTAAATGATCACCTTATAAAACAACCCATTCAGTTTAAAATAGAAATTAAAGGCTAAACATTTTTGTATCAATATTTAAAAAACATTGGCCCAGATTCAGGTAGATTTGCCCATTAGTTACACATGTGAAGAGCAGGTGATTTGCTCTGCGCTGGGGCAAATTGTAAAGATTGCCACCTGATTCAGGATTCCTTTTGTCTGGTAATTTGCTTCTTTGTAAGGCAAAAATCAGGGCGCAAGCCAGCGCAAGTGAAAGTGGGTGTGCCCCTATGCAAATGATCTTTTTTCCACTCAGCAGTGGTTTGCGCCGGGCGCACGCATGCGCAGTTCGGGCGCTCCCGTCTGCGCATGCGTGAAACTGCGCCTGTCCTATTTTCAGGGCAAATTCTGTCCACCTGCTTGCACTGAGCAAATAAATAGGGGCAGACCTGCGCAGGTCCTGTGCAAAATTACATCCTGCTTGTTCCACCCCCCCTGAGCAAGGTAATTTTGCCCTTTGTTGTGAGATGGCACCTCCCGACCAAAAAAAAAAAAAGGAAATCTAATTTTGTGGCAGCTGAGATGGGTATACTGCTTGCGGCACTGACGCGCCATACTGGTGTTCTTTATGGGTCTGAACGCAAGAATACCACCGTAGCCCAAAGGAGGGCAATATTTGAGGCTATAACCTTGGACATAAATGCCCTGGGCATTGAGGAGCGGACATTCAGAAGAAATTTACGGACATGCGTCGTCGCGTCAGGGACAAAATTGTCCTCATCAAAAAGCATAGCAGGGGCACGGGAGGAGGACCAGCCTGCTCTTTGCGACTCAATCCGGAGGAGGAGGTGATCGCTCAGAGTTTAGCACTGGAGCAGGTGGAGGGACTCCCAGGCTATGACTCCACTGTTGGGGACTTGGGGACTGGTACCTTTTTTTTTTTCTCATATTCGCTGTGTATCATGGGAGGGGGTAGAAGGGAACATATGCTAAGTGTGTTGCTCCAGCAACATTTTTGTTTTGTGTCATCCACAGATGTTGATGATGAGGCTGGGCCGTCGTCGGCTGTAGGGCGACCCACGCCATCCCCAGAACATCATGGGGTCCAGGCATGCCCCCTGCAGATACTGGGCATGTTGGTGGAGGAGGATATCGGCCAGAGTCCATCTAGGGAGGAGGAAGTGGTGGAGGAGTCCGTTATACTCAACCTGGAGGAATCTGTGTACCTCCAGGAGAATCCCACCATCCCTGACCGACCCACCACCCCCCCGACCATAACGTCATCCCCCTCCAGGGCAAGCCCCTCCAGTGTCCCTCCCTCCAGTGTCCCCCCCAACAGGGTCCCCCCCTCCAGTGTAACCCCCTCCCCTTCTTCTCCCTCAGTTCATGCCCCAGCCTCTCCTCCAAGGAAGGCTCTCTGTAAAACTAGGGGTGTACCCTACAGCCTCCGTGAAGGTCTGAAAGAGGAGCAGGCCCGGCAGACCCACCATATAGGGGAGATGGTGGGAGACTTGAGGCGGGTGGCGGACAGCCTGGCATCCTCCTCCTCCTCTGTACAGCAGGCCCTCACCCAGCATGCTGACCGGGGGGACCGACAGACTGAGAGCCTGGAGGAGGTTAGTACAAACTGTGCTGCCATGGTGACCTGTCTGGTTCAGCAGCAGGACGCCTCCGCATTACTAACAGCGGAGGTAAGCAGGTTGGCAGGTGCGGTGGAGGCCAACACTGCTGCTGTGCGGGAGGAGGGGAGATTAACCCGACGGCAGCTCAGGATCACAACCACCTGGCAGATGAGGATGTTGGGACAGACCAACAATGTCCTCAACCGCCTGGCCAACACCATGGAGGGCATGCAGGCACCACCTGCCAGGAGAGAGGAAGTAGGGGTTGATGCTTCCCCCCCCCTCCATCCCCACCCCATGCTCCATCCCCACCACAGGCTCAACCATGGCGTCTGAGGAGCCAGAGCCGGGGCACCCTTGGGCCAAGGATGTCCAAAAAAATAAATAATTTATTACCTTTTTTTATTTATTTTTTTGGTGGCTCAGATTATGAGCTTGTTTTTTGTTTATGCTCAGATTATGAGCTTGTTTTTTGTTTATGCTCAGATTATGAGCTTGTTTTTTGTTTATGCTCAGATTATGAGCTTGTTTTTTATTTTCCTAATACTCAAAGTTTGAGTTTTTATTTTATTTTGTAGTCCCTACACACGGTGAGGAGTGTATACTACAGTGTGACTGGTGTGTGAATGGGGGGGGGTGTCACCCTCTGCCATGTGAAAGGTGTATGAATGGACAGCAACATAATTGGAGCCTTGACGCGGCGTTGCTGCTCCCTAATACCATGGGGTATCCTTGGGTCTAATCCAATTTTGGGTGCATGTGGGGTGTGTGTGCTAGGGACCACAGTGGTGTGCATGCGTGCATTCTACTTGTGACATGATTAATGTGTGTGTTTAACGTGAAAAGAGACGTTCCACTAGACCACTCCTGATTGCTCTTCCCTCAGTAGACCGGGTAGAGTTACTTGGGGGGGGATTGTGTGGTTGGGGGGTCAGGTCATCACGTATGTCAATCTGCAGGCCCTTTCTCTGGGCAAAGTTATGCAGAATACAACATGCCCCGATGATCTGGCACACAAAGTTTGGGGAATACAACAGGGTCCCCCCGGATTTATCCAGGCATCTGAAACGGGACTTAAGGATGCCAAATGTGCGCTCCACCACTGCACGGGTACGTGCGTGTGCCTCGTTATATCTTTCCTCTCCAGGGGTTTGGGGGTTCCGGAATGGAGTCATCATATGGGGTCCCAGTGCATATGCAGCGTCACCTGGAAGGTAAAAGACAGAAGGATGTTAGTAATGCTTGTGCCCCTCGTGATGTCTGCATCATGGGGGGGGGGACAGTCATACCTGACACCCATGTCACTCACCAATCAGCCAGTTGTCCCCATACATGTTCTGTTCAAATTCGGTGGGGATGCTGCTCTGACGGTAGATGAAACTGTCATGGCAGGACCCGGGGTGTTTGGCACGGACGTGCCATATGAGGCCAAGGGCATCCACGATCACCTGGACATTTATAGAATGCCAGTGCTTCCGATTACAGTAGATATGCTCTAGTTCACGGGGGGGGCCGTAGTGCCACATGGGTACAATCAATGGCACCCACAGTGCATGGGAATCTGGCAATTTGGTAGAAATCTGAGATTACCTTCTGCCGCAGGTCATCCTGGGTTGGTTTGATGAACTGGTGGGACATGCGTCTCAGGATTGCAGGAATAACCTGGTGCACACACCTGCTCATGCTGGATTGGGACATCCCAGCCACCATTCCACCTGTGCGCTGAAAAGATCCACTGGCCAGGAAATGCAGGGTTGCCACTACCTTCACCAGTGGCTCCACTGCCTGTCCACGATGTGTCTGGCTGGTGATGTCATCATGCAGGATTGTGGCTAATTCCAGGATGACTTCAGGGCTGAATCTAAACATGCGATACCCTCTCCCCCCTGTGGAATTCAGCTGAGGGGGCGGGGCCGTAAGTCACTGCCGTGGAGGACTGTCTGTGAAGGAGCTGCTGGACTCGGAGGCAGAGTGAATTGCACAGGCATGGCATCCACACAGACCTGCCTGTGCAGAAGCAGGTCAGTGTCATAATGAAAGCACTGTCTGTGTCTCATCTGTGGTATAAGAGCCATGCTGATTGTTACTTTACCTTCTTTCCCTGTGCTGTGTCTGTGCTTATTTACCAGGTAGCAGGTCAGGTGCTATTCACTAGTGCACATGATGAGCCATCCATCCCAGCCAGCTCATCCCTCCCGAGCCTCTCATACAACAGCCACATCATCCTAGCTAGCAGGATTTAATAGTTCAAGACACTGCTTTCTCGGGGGTACAGACTTTTTTTTTTTTTATTGTGTATGATAAGCTGCCACTGCTCCGGGCACTTCCAGGTTTCGGACTGAGCCGGCCCGGGCCCTCCCACCACGGGGCCCTCAGGCAGTGCCGAATGGTCAGTCCGCCCCTGCACACTGATATCTGGTACACTGAATGCCACTCAGTGTATAGATATCAGTGTTATATATAGGGAATAGCACTTAGACCTGATTTACATTGAAGCAATATACCATGCGATTTGACATGTCAAATCGCATGGTAATAGCACTACCCGAATCGGTGCGATGCCCCATTTCTGGCGCAGCACCGATTCCCAAAAGTAGTTTCTGTATAACCTTTGGCGACTTCTTGGTGCAATTTCCATAGACATCTGTGCAGCAACCCGCACAGACATCTCTGAAATCACCCGCCAAATTCACACTGACATGCGGGTATGAAATCGTGCGAGTTTAGCTGAACTGTCTCACACAATTTCATTCCCGCTGTCAGTGTGAACCTGGACTAAGGCCTGATTCACATCTATGGCATTTTTTGTGCTTTTTGCATTTTGTAGATTTGCACAACAGTCCATTTAACATGGTTTCCTATGGAACACGTTCTGTAGTGCAAATCTGCAAAATGCAAAAAGCACTAAAAATGCCATAGGTGTGAATCCAGCCTAAGTGAGTGTTATTCCCTATATATATTCCTTACATTGGTGATCAGTGAGAAGAATGTTCCTTACATTGGTGATCAGTGAGAAGAATGTTCCTTACATTGGTGATCAGTGGGAAGAATGTCCCTTACATTGGTGATCAGTGAGAAGAATGTTCCTTACATTGGTGATCAGTGAGAAGAATGTTCCTTACATTGGTGATCAGTGAGAAGAATGTCCCTTACATTGGTGATCAGTGAGAAGAATGTCCCTTACATTGGTGATCAGTGGGAAGAATGTCCCTTACATTGGTGATCAGTGGAAGAATGTCCCTTACATTGGTGATCAGTGAGAAGAATGTCCCTTACATTGGTGATCAGTGAGAAGAATGTCCCTTACATTGGTGATCAGTGGGAAGAATGTTCCTTACATTGGTGATCAGTGAGAAGAATGTCCCTTACATTGGTGATCAGTGAGAAGAATGTCCCTTACATTGGTGATCAGTGAGAAGAATGTTCCTTACATTGGTGATCAGTGAGAAGAATGTCCCTTACATTGGTGATCAGTGAGAAGAATGTTCCTTACATTGGTGATCAGTGGGAACAATGCTCCTTACATTGGTGATCAGTGGGAAGAATGATCCTTACATTGGTGATCAGTGGGAAGAATGTCCCTTACATTGGTGATCAGTGGGAAGAATGTCCCTTACATTGGTGATCAGTGGGAAGAATATCCCTTACATTGGTGATCAGTGAGAAGAATGCTCCTTACATTGGTGATCAGTGGGAAGAATGTTCCTTACATTGGTGATCAGTGAGAAGAATGTTCCTTACATTGGTGATCAGTGGGAAGAATGTTCCTTACATTGGTGATCAGTGGGAAGAATGGTCCTTACATTGGTGATCAGTGGGAAGAATGGTCCTTACATTGGTGATCAGTGGGAAGAATGTTCCTTACATTGGTGATCAGTGGGAAGAATGTTCTTTGCATTGGTAGTCAGTGAAAATGATTTAAAGTAAATACAATTATTTAAAAAAAATGTAAAACACACCCATAATCCCTTCACACACTCTATATAAAAAGGGTTATGTAGGATGAGCATATGTATGTAAACAATAATGGATACATGTATAGTATCCACCAGAACATCAGAGTGAGAGCAATTCTAGGGCCATAATTCATAGTTAAAGGGGTTGTATGGGTTCAGTTTTTTTTTTTTTTTAATAACAAACATGTTATACTTACCTCCACTGTGCAGTTTGTTTTGCACAAAGTGGCCCCGATCGTCATCTTCTGGGGTCCCACGGAGGCTCTCACGGTTCCTCCCCCAAGAGCTAACCCCCTCTGGGAAGCTCTCTCCCGAGTGGGTTACCTTGCAGGCGCACTCCTGTGTGATACACTTGGCGGCCATACCCGATAAGTGTATGACTCAGCCAGCCCACCCCCTGGTGTGCAACAACATTAATTTCAATATCACTCATGTCAAAGATGTTCCTGCGCACTTCGGTATATCCTCTCCCGTGCCCTCCTACGAGTCGGTTCACTCTCTAGTATTGCTAGAACCATAGCTGCCCCTGGCATGTTGGCACACAGATGTGAGATCCAGAAAGTGTGGGTGCTCTGCTTGTTCAGCTCGTCCGTATTGGTGCTGCTGTAGTTGCTCTCCAGCTGACCTGTGGCCATCTGTTGCTAACTTACCCCTGCTTTTATAAAGTGCAAATTTGCCCGGCCCGAACAGCTTGCGCGCTGTGCGTGCAAAATGCGCCTCACACGCGCAAGTTTCTGAATCAGCGGTAGTTCCTCATTTGCATATTTGCTGAGGGAAAACCATGAGAGCGCAAGTTGCCCCCTGTGCAAAATTGCCCCTTAATTGCGCCGGGGCAGAGAAACTGCCTCCGTGGAAAAATGCCACATTTCAGGCTTAGCTTGCTTTCTGGGTCACCCGCAAATTTGCCTGGGCGCAAATCCGTACTTGCGCGGCGCAAATCGCGATTGCGCCCGTGCAAGTCGTACCTGAATCTGGGCCATTATAAATACCTTTTTTCCCTTTTTGTAAGTGATCACATTCCCTCTGTCCTCAGCTCCATAAGAGCTCGGGGTGGAGAAGCAGCATCACACTGAGCTTGCCAGTGAATGGTTGTGCAGTGGGGCGTGTAAAAAAAAAAAAAAAGATCATTGGAAGGGAGTGTGCAGCTAAAGACCTGACTACGGTGTGTTCTCCTGCTTAGTGTGGTCAGTTTTTAGTAGGAACGCAGAGTGACTGGCAGGAACTCCAGGGATTTCACATAAAGAAAACGATACAAAGAGAACTGAATACTTCTCATACAAGAACATCAGGAATATGAAGTGTAGAGGTAACAAACGCTTTAAGGTGTCCTTTTATGAAAGTGCGGTAAAATACCGCTATTCAGTTCTCAGGCATTCTCAGAGGAGATCACTCTCCTCCGAGTGCCTGTTTATGAAGCTTTGTAGATCGATTCTCATGTTGAGATGAGGAGCGATCTACAAACGCCTGGAAACTCCTGAGAACGGCTTCTCTCACTGTAATCTCGTGTGATGTAGCGGAATTACAGTATGAGGAAGTGTAAAATACAAAAGTTAAACACAAATCAGCACACATTATACACCACATATTAATAAAGAAATAAAGTTACATTCCCACCAAACAATATACATTAACCTAATTATTTTAAAACATTGTTTTTATCAATATTTAAAGCAAATACATGTGCCTTTTTAAATGTGAAAAATGAATGGAATCCCACATATGTAATACACCATTTATATAAATGAAAAATACATTTATAATCATTAAAACATTTTTTTAAATAAAGTATACAAACATAAACCCTGTATAACTGTAATAGAACAGTCCATGGGTAAAACCATATTTTAGGGTTTACAATTTTTTTTTACTAATACATAAAAAATTATATAAAAATTACTTTAATAGCCTTTTAATGCAGGTAGAATTTTATATATATATATATATATATATATATATATATATATATATATACACACACACACACACATATATATATTTGCTATATGATGATGTATATTGTAATATGGGGGTGTTTAACTTAAGTGGTAAATGCGATTGTTAGCGAGTCCACAGCAGCCAGTTGTAAGATTTAAGGGCATGGCAGCCCATTTTTATTAAAAGGAAACAAAATAAAAGTCCATTCATAGGATTCCCACGCAGGGGTTCTTCTCCAATACAGTTCACAAACACAAAATGCCAAGCTTCCTGGCTCCTAGGCTAGGGTGACCAGACGTCCCCGATTTCCGGGGACAGTCCCCGGATTGAGGACTCAGAACTAAGAAATTTGTCCCCGGTTTTGTCCCCGCTTTGCAGTTTCGGGGACATCTGGTCACCGGATATCCTAAGTTCTCTTCCGTGAGGTACGCCAGTGTTCCGCATTTGGGTTGCGGCTCCCTGACACACACCAGTTGCAGCCACCCTAACTGATCACTGGTTGCTAGGGCTGCCCCGCTTGGCGTCTAACAACCAGTGACGTCACACACACACAGAGACAAGCAGAGTGAGGCCGGGTTGAGAGTGAGGCTGTGTCAGTGTTGCCCGGGCTCCACCCACCTTTTCCTCTTCTCCTGCTCCCGCGGTCCACCACCCGGCAATGAAGATACATATGATGCAGGCAAGATCTCTGGCTGGGAAGAGAAAACGATCGCGCAGCCATGGGGATGATGGCATCTGCACTCTGACCTTCTCTCTCCCGGGGAGTTAGTCTCAGCGTCGCCCTCAGTCTACATTCCTGAGGTGGAGGACAGGAGGTGCTGAACTTAGAGAGCTGGAGACGGTGCACTGCAGCATGGACTGGCCAGACTCGGCAGCACAGCAGCAGGTCAGTGTGTGATCGTCAGGCCAGCTGTTTAGTATGTCACACTTCTTTAATGTAAACAAAGCAGGCTGAGTGTTCCTTCCCAGTGCCCTTCCACCAGGTGCTATTCCAAACCTGTATCTAATTACCCTTTTTTATTTTCTATATACACTTAATGCACACTGATATCTGTACACTGAGTGTCACATGGTGTACAGATATTGGTGTCAGAGGTACTAGCATTCTATGTACAGTATATTAGGAATAGCACTTAGTGATTACTATTCCCTATGTTTAACACTGACATCCATATATATAGGGAATAGTACTCAGTGTACAGATATCCAGGGGCAGACTGACCGTTTGGGCACCCGGGCACTGCTCAAGGGTCCAGGCAACAGTGGTGGTGCGTCCATAAGGGCGCATGAACGCCGCCCCCTCTATGACCAATGGATAGATTCATGCATTGCATGAATCTATCTATGGCCCCCGCTCTCGCCTTCAGGCACCCGGCCCCCTTTTTGGGCGCCGGGCACCTGAATTACAGCGGCGGGGTGTTTTTGAAGCACCTGATTAGAGCCATAGGCTCTAATAGGATTCAAAAATAGGTGAACTGCAAGCGCCATGCTTGGTGCTTGCAGTTTACCCAGGTGTGTTAGGAAAGCGAATATTCATTCGCTTTCCTAACACTGAACCACCTCTCCACCAATCAGTTGCTGGGTCTGTTACCCGTCACCTGATTGGCAGAAACGACAGGCGCCGCTAGTGGACGCCTATCAGTAGTAAAGGACGAGAGATGAGGATGGGAGGTGACACATGAAGGACCCCGCTCTTCACCGTGACCCGCTGCCCCACCAAGACGGGGTAAGCGTCGGGCAGACGGCGACCAGGCAGGGGGGGTCACACTGGTGGCATTCAATAGCACAGTGGCAGCACTTGATGGGGCAGAATGGCAGCATTTGATTTGCACACTGGCAGTGTTTGATGGAGCACAGTGGCAGCATTTGATGGGCACAATTGATGATTTTTTTTTTCTGAATTTTTCAGTTTGTGTCCCCCAAAAAACTTTGAGCACCAGCCGCCACAAGAGGCTCCTGTCCCAGGCTTCACTCACCCTTGGAGGGGACAGCTGAGGACAGTGTACACGCTTGGGGTGCACAGGTCCTCCACAGGTGAGGGAGCTTGCCCACAGTCCTATGCTGCTCTGCTCATATGCTCTCTCACCCCTCTCTCTCTCTCACCCCTCTCTCACACACCCCTCTCTCACACACCCCTCTCTCCCCTCTCTCTCACACACACACACACACACACCCCTCTCTCTCTCACACACCCCTCTCTCACACACCCCTCTCTCACACACCCCTCTCTCTCTCACACACACACACACACACCCCTCTCTCTCTCTCACACACACACACACCCCTCTCTCTCTCACACACACACCCCTCTCTCACCCCTCTCTCTCACACACACACCCCTCTCTCTCTCTCACACATCTCTCTCTCTCTCTCTCTCTCTCTCTCTCTCTCTCACACACACTCACACACACACACACACACACACACACCTCTCTCTCTCTCTCTCTCTCTCTCACACACACACACACACACACCCCTCTCTCTCTCTCTCTCTCTCTCTCTCACCCCTCTCTCTCTCTCTCTCCCCTCTCTCTCTCTCTCTCTCTCCCCTCTCTCTCTCTCTCTCTCTCACCTCTCTCTCTCTCTCTCTCTCTCACCCCTCTCTCACACACCCCTCTCTCACACACCCCTCTCTCACACACCTCTCTCTCTCTCTCTCACCCCTCTCTCACACACCTCTCTCTCACACACCTCTCTCTCTCTCTCTCTCTCTCTCTCACCCCTCTCTCACACACCCCTCTCTCACACACCCCTCTCTCACACCTCTCTCACACACCCCTCTCTCACACACCCCTCTCTCACACACCTCTCTCTCTCTCTCTCTCTCTCTCACACACACACCCTCTCTCTCTCTCTCTCACACCCCTCTCTCTCTCTCACCCCTCTCTCTCTCTCTCCCCTCTCTCTCTCACCCCTCTCTCTCTCACCCCTCTCTCTCTCTCTCTCTCTCACCTCTCTCTCTCCCTCTCTCACACACCCCTCTCTCACACACCCCTCTCTCACACACCCCTCTCTCACACACCCCTCTCTCTCTCTCTCTCACACACACACACCCCTCCCTCCCTCCCTCTTTCTCTCTCTCACACACACACACCCCTCTCTCTCTCTCTCTCTCTCACACACACACACCCCTCTCTCTCTCTCTCTCACACACACACACACACACACACCCCTCTCTCTCTCTCACACACACACACACACCCCTCTCTCTCTCTCTCACACACACACACACACACACACACACACACCCCTCTCTCTCTCTCACACACACACACACACACACACACCTCTCTCTCTCTCTCTCTCTCTCTCTCACACACACACCCCTCTCTCTCTCTCTCTCTCTCTCACACACACACCCCCCTCTCTCTCACACACACCTCTCTCTCTCTCTCTCTCACACACTCACCTCTCTCTCTCTCTCACTCACACACACCCCCCTCTCTCTCACACACACACACACCTCTCTCTCACACTCTCACACACACACACACACACCCCTCTCTCTCTCTCACACACACCCCTTTCTCTCTCACACACACACACACACCTCTCTCTCACACTCACACACACACACACCTCTCTCTCTCTCACACCTCTCTCTCACACACACACACACCTCTCTCTCACACTCACACACACACACACCTCTCTCTCTCTCACACCTCTCTCTCACACACACCCCTCTCTCTCTCACACACACCCCTCTCTCTCTCACACACACACCCCTCTCTCTCTCTCTCACACACACCCCTCTCTCTCTCGCACCCCCCTCTCTCTTTCTCACACCTCTCTCTCTCTCTCTCTCTCACCTCTCTCTGTCACTCTCTCTGTCACACCCCCTCTCTCTGTCACACCCTTCTCTCTCTCCTCTCTCCTCACACTCTCTCTCTCACTCCTCACTCTCTCCTCTCACCTCACTCTCTCCTCTCTCACCTCACTCTCTATATTTGCCTGAGCTGTGAAATATCCAGTGCAGCGGCGCCCCCCATCCTCCGTTAAGTCCTGCTGGGGTTTGGTCTGTCTCGGACGGGGAGGGGTGAGCACCGCTGGATTATACAGAGTGGGGATCTCCCGCTTACCCAGCTGTCAGACAAAGTCCCGCCTCTTTAGCCAGCTCCTATGATAGTCAGCACACTGGTGACGTTTATCATAAGAGGTGGGACTTCATCTGAGGACAGCAGCCGCACTGGGTAAACAGGAGATCACTGCCCTACATAATCCGTCTCCTCTAGGTAAGGTTGATTGGCACTGAGCTGGCTGCATTGATGGGCACTGAGCGGGCTGATCTGATTGGCACTGAACAGGCTGCATTGATGGGCACTGAACAGGCTGCATTGATGGGCACTGGTGAGTATAACTGTATTTAACTGTGCTTTAAAATGTATGGATTTCCCTTTTGTGAACCAGAAAATAATGTTGTTATGCGGTTGGGCTAGTATAATAATGCTATGGGGCTGGTATGAAATGATTTCCAGAAATAACGTATATATCATACAATCATTCCTTAAACGCACACCACATACACTGCATATCTCATTTGAGCTAAATATGCTTATAAAATTTACTATTTGCCAATAATAAAAAAAAAAATGTCCCCGGATTTCATTTGAAAAATCTGGTCACCTTATCCTAGGCTTACTTCAGCCTGGCTGTACCTGTTAAACCTTGGCCCACTCCTGGCCTCAACAGGATTCTCCAGTCTATTGTCTCCCCGACTTCAGGACTTCCTTCAGCCCCTCTTGGACTCACTAGCCACCCCAGGTCTACTAGCCTCTCAGTCCATCGGCACGAAGTCCCCCCCACACAAGGGATGTAGTCTTGCAGGGTAGACAGACAGCTCCCCACAAACAGGTCTGCCTTGCAGCAACAGCCAGCTGCACACACTCCACCTTCCTCTCCACTCTGTTCTCACCAGTCCCTGATTATATTGGCTGTTTTCACCTGAGCACCCAACCTGCTGGCTATTCCCAAGACCTGGACACAGGGCCGGAGATCCCATCCCGCCCAAGTCTCTGCAGGATCTCCAAACCACACAGCCCCATTCAAACTTAGCAAAACCCGGAGAAAGCTGCCAAAACAGTTTTCTCCGTTTTAAAGTTATGCTGTGAAGTTCTGCAGTCCACTGACATGCAGACTCTGTGTCCGTTTTTGCTGCGTTTTTATGGTGACCGGGGGACCCTCACTATTACAATATATATATACACATATACATATACACACACACACACACACTATAAATTCCTAACCTGCTCATTTTGGGGTGTGTAATAAGTGGGGAAGGTGTGTTCTCACTGTAGGGGCTCGTGTGTGAAGGATGGAAGTCAAAACACTTCCTTCTTCCTCCATAATACTCAGCCAGCTTCGTGCTTCTCTCTATGATTCTCCACCTCTAAAGCCTCGTACACACGATCAGTCCATCCGATGAGAACGGTCCAAAGGACCGTTCTCATCGGTTAACCGATGAAGCTGACTGATGGTCTGATATGCCTACACACCATCAGTTAAAAAAACGATCAAGTCCAACGTGGTGATGTAAAACACAACGACGTGCAGAGAAAAATTAAGTTCAATGCTTCCAAGCATGCGTCGACTTGATTCTGAGCATGGGCAGGTTTTTAACCGATGCTTTTGCGTACTAACCATCGGTTTTGACCTATCGGTTAGGCGTCCATCTGTTGAATTATAAAGCAAGTTCTACATTTTTAGACTGAAGGATAACTGACCGATGGGGCCCACACACCATCGGTTTGGATCGATGAAACGGACCTTCAGTCCGTTTCCATTGGTTTTGACCGACCGTGTGTACGCAGCCTAAGATGGTGAATCAGATAGTGAGAATTCTGTCACAGATCGCCAGTGAGGTGCCAAGATCGCACCTTCATAAACGGTCCGTTTCTGTGACAGTCAGTTACAGATTCTCACTGTGCTGCGATAATCAGTGGAGAACATGTTCTCCGCTGATTACCTCAACTTCATAAACAGTTTATGACCTGAGATCAGTGGTGAGACTTGGGATCGCCGCCGCTGATCTCACTTTAATAAAAGGACACTTAAGTCCTAAAATGCACAGGTATGAAGAAGGCCATATTCATCCATTAAATCAGCTTATTCCAGCTTACTCTGTACAAAGCAGGCTAGAATAGAGTAGGCACAAAAAGGATAATGCTTTGCCTCTTTTCCCTGACCACATTATGCTTGGCATCCTTCCACCCACTCTATTCCCACTCATTTCAGGGAATTAACTAAGCTTCCTGCACCATTATAATGGCACAGATAATTGTCTGGAGTGGCGTGCACCAGTAAGTAAGCAGATAGACCTGTTTCGAGTCTATCTGCACCACCTGCTCCAGTTTCCAGGGCTACTGTTAGAAACCATGGTGCACCATACATCCTACCTGACAGGGATCCAGAGAAGGATCGTGAAGGGGAATTATCACAAGGGGTGCAATTACTGGAACTGATCCCCCTGGTGTTCCCTTTGCAGCAGCTGGAAGTCAGTGAGAAATAGAGGAGGAGAAGCCAGCTGCACTGCAGGGGAGTTGGTTCCAGTAATTATTTGTATATAAATCCACCACTGGGACCCAAAAGCGTTGCCAATCCCAATATAGGTTTATAAAGAACGAGTACCCCCCATAGTAGGTACTAGGGACTTTAAAGGCAACAGAAGAGAAAAAATATGAAAAAAATATTACATTTGATAAAATTATTATTCAGGTGCAAACATCACCATAAATAGAGCATGTAAAAACAAAGTACGATTCGATCGTTGGTGTCTGGTATTTGTTGATGTTCAGCCCGACAAGTTTCAGAACAACTGTAAGGTCCCTTCATCAGGGTTTTTCAAAGCAAGATGCAGCTACCATAACACATTCTAGACAACAGTTGCACATGACAATCATAAACAGATGCAGAGAAAAAGGAGCATCGTTGAGGCCAGGCTTGTGAAGAAACCTATCGATCGAACAAAGCCTGCACTGTATGTACCCCCAGGTACTATGCCGGATGATGGAATACAGCTGTGGAGTCACAGGAGATGCCGTAGGGAAATACAAGGTAAAAGTTAGTATTTAACTTGATAATCATACCTATGAGTGATCAATAATTTTGCGTGGCTAGGAGGTTAAGTTAAAGCCCAGATTGAAAAAGTAGCACTGATGGATAAAAGAGCTTGTGGCGTTGGAATATCTGTAAGAGAAATAATAATGCCTTTAAGTGGAACGGTTTGTCCTTTCAAAAATAAACCACAGTTGTTTAAAACATTGCTCTTAAAAGGGGTTGTAAAGGTAAATGTTTTTTCACCTTAATGCATCCTATGCATTAAGGTGAAAAAATATCCGACAATAAAACCCCCCCCGCCCCCCCAGCCCCCGTTATACTTACCTGACCCCTCGAAAGTCCCGCGCTCGTCCCCGACATCCACTTCGCCGCTCAGCCTGGCCGTTGATTGCCTACACTGGATGGATTGAAAGCACATCCAATGCTGTGTGATACAGTGAGCAGCAATAGCCGCCGGCTGTATCATGGGAGCGCGCCCACAGGAACTCAACACCATGTTCGCTCGCTCGCATTAAGGTGTTGAGTCCTTGCGGGGGGGAGCTGAGACTTTACAACACCTTTTAATGTGGATGTCTATGCCTGTATATCAGGGGTAATCTCTGCCTGATATACAGTCATAGACATTCACATTAAGGGCAATGTTTTAAACAACTGTGGTTTCTTTTTGTCTATTTCTGTTTTGAAATGACAAACAGCTCAACTTAAAGCGGAGGTACATCTTTAAAAAAAATTTTTTTTTTTAAATTCAGCAGCTACAAACACTTTTAATAAGCACACTTACCTGTCCAAGCTGCCCGCAATGTCGGCCGCCCGAGGTCGATCAGTCGATTGTGGCAGGTCCCGGCGTCACCATCCTCACTAAGGGAAACAGGCAGTGGAGCCTTGCAGCTTCACTGCCCGGTTCCTACTGTACATGCGTGAGTCGCGCTGCGCTTTGTGAATGGGCGACTCTCTTCTGGGACACATACAGGTCCCAGAAGACAGCGCACCTCCATTTCCCAGGAGGCAACGCGAGGAGGAGAACACAGAAGATCACCATGGACGAGGAAGTGGCAGATTAGGACGATCTGCCTAGTAACAGACATTTCTGGCAAGTATAAAAAAAAATGTCTTCAAATTTTTTGGAGCCTTTCTGGCTATTTTTTTTTTCTTAGGGTGGACCTCCACTTTAAAGGCATTATTATTTCTCTTACAGGTATTTCAACGCCACAAGCTCTTTCATCCATCAGTGCTACTTTTTCAATCTGGGCTTTGACTCAATCTGCTTTTAGCTACGCAAAATTATTGATCACTCTTAGGTATTATTATCAAGTTAAATACCACCTTTTTGAAAAATATTTTTTATTTAGGTTTTCTGTGACATAAAAAATTGGCCCATGCAGGTGCCGAAAATTCGCCCACGCAGGGGCCATTTCCTGCCGTGGGAACAGATGAAACATGAAACATCTTACTTAAACTACAACCCAAGTATGGGGAGAGGGCAAATACAGGATAACCAGGCTCAACATAATAGCAGAAGGATGTTACATCCTGAGAAAAAAAAAATGGGTCAATAGTTTACCAAACTAGTAGGAATCCATTAAACTAGTTAGTGGTTACCGGATTTTTCCAGAAACCGACAGAGGGGGGACAGGATTTTTTCCAGTGCATTGTGATAGCCTTGCGGGCATAGTACAATAATAGCCAGATGAGTATTTTCCTGGCTCGAAGTACAGACAATTGTTTCACCAGCCCCAGCAGACAATATTTAGGATCATAGGGGATTCTTTTATTTTACTTTTATATATTTTTTTTTTTTTCACAATCCAAGTTTTATTAAAAGATAATTAAAACAATTGAATAACAAGTTCTGTATCATATGCACAATAAACAGATACAAAATATTAATTAGGGATTAGAGTTGAGCGGACACCTGGATGTTCGGGTTCGGACCCGAACCCGGACTTTGAAAAAACAAGTTTGGGTTCCGGACCGAACCCGACCCGAACTTTGACCCGAACCCGAACCCCATAGAAGTCAATGGGGACCCGGACTTTTGACTACAAAAATGTCTCTAAAAAACTAAGGGAAAGGGCTGGAGGGCTGCAAATGGCAGCAAAATGTCGGGAAGAGCATGGCAAGTACTCTGGAAATAAATGTGGATAGGGAAATAACTTAAAATAACATAAAAAAAATAAAAATAAAAAATCAAATTATTTTGACCTAGGAGGACGAGGTCCATACAGTTTTGTTCCAAATTATTCAACCCCCCAATGCTGTAAAGGGTTTTAGGGAATTTAGTGTACATTTGTAATTGTATGCAGAATGAAATCCTACAAGGACTTCTTAAAGAACCATATGCAACTAAAATGACATCAATTGGTTTTGTAATACAGTAGTAAATGTTTATTTTGTGAATTCTTCATTTACACAATTATTCAACCCCTTAAAGACTACCACTCTGAAGAACAGAGGTTCATTGAAGTTTTTTCAATCAGGTATTGAAAACAACTGTGGATGTCAGGGAGCAGCAATAAAGCCTAATAAGCACCAGGAAGACAAGAGAAGAGGTGATTACTCTTCACAGGAAGGGCAATGGCTAAGAAGATTGCAAAGATGTTAAACATACCAAGAGACACCATAGGAAGCATCATTCGCAAATTCAAGGCAAAGGGCACTGTTGAAATGCTACCTGGTCGTGGCAGAAAGAAGATGCTGACTTAGACTGCTGTGCGCTACCTGAAGCGAAGAGTGGAGAAAAGTCCCGGTGTGACTGCTGAGGAACTGAGAAAAGATTTGTCAGATGTGGGTATTGAAGTTTCTGCTCAGATAATACAGCGCACACTGCGTAATGAGGGCCTCCATGCCAGAACTCCCAGGCGCACCCCCTTGCTGTCTCCAAGAAATAAGAAGAGTCGACTGCAGTATGCCAAAAGTCATGTGGACAAACCACACAAGTTTTGGGATTGTGTTCTGTGGACTGATGAAACAAAATTAGAACTGTTTGGGCCCATGGATCAACGCTATGTTTGGAGGAGGAAGAACAAGTCCTATGATGAAAAGAACACCTTGCCTACTGTGAAGCATGGCGGGGAGTCAATCATGCTTTGGGGCTGTTTTGCTTCTGCAGGTACAGGGAAGCTTCAGCGTGTGCAAGGTACCATGAATTCTCTTCAGTACCAGGAGATATTGGATGACAATGTGATGCAGTCCGTCACAAACCTGAGGCTTCGGAGACGTTGGACCTTTCAACAGGACAATGATCCCAAGCATACCTCCAACTCCACTAGAGCCATGGTTGCAGATTAAAGGCTGGAACATTTTGGAGTGGCCATCGCAGTCACCAGACTTAAATCCGATTGAGAACCTCTGGTGGGACTTAAAGAAAGCAGTTGCAGTGCGCAAGTCTAAGAATGTGACTGAAGGTGGAAGCGGCGGTGGAGGAGGAGGTAGCCAACACAGCAGGTTTTGGTTTTTAATTGATTTATTTTTTAAATTAGGGTAAACCCCAAAAGAGTGAGAAAGATCTAGGGTTGCTACCTCATCCCTTTAAACCTGAACACAGAGTAATTACACAGGTTCTGGGGCTAATTTAATGTTGATAAGGCACCAAGTGAGTTTAATTAGCAGCACCTTAATCAGCCAGAGAACCTGTGTAATTAATATGTTTTTGCTTTTAACGGGATGAGATGGCAACCCTAGAAAGATCAGAAAAAAAACAATGGCTGGGTAAGGCCGGCCCAGTGTCTATTCTGCACAAGGTACGGACAAGTCCTCTGGGATCCATGCCTGGTTCATTTTAATGAACATGAGCTTGTCCACATTGGCTCTGGACAGGCGGCTGCGCTTTACGGTGATAACGCCCCCTGCCGTGCTAAATACACGTTCAGACAATACACTGGCCGCAGGGCAGGCCAGCACCTCCAAGGCGTAAAGGGTAAGCTCAGGCCATGTGCCCAATTTGGAGACCCAGAGGTTTTAGGGGGCGTAGCCGTCATTCAGTAGGTGTAGGCGTGTGCACACATACTGCTCCACCATGTTGCTGAAATGCTGCCTCCTGCTAAAACGTTCCATATCAGCTGGTGGTGCTGTTTGTTGTGGCGTGCTGACGAAGCTTTTCCACATTTCGGTCATGCATGCTCACCCTGCCTTCTGAGGTGCTGGCGGTGCCCCTGCGTTGGCGACCTCTTCCTCCTCCTCCTCAGCTTTCGCCTTCTGCTTCCACTGTGCCCCCGCTGCCAGGTGGGAATTGCACCAGCAGCGCGTCTACCAGCGTGCGCTTGTACTCGCGCATCTTGCGTTCACGCTCCAGTGAGGGGATTAAAGACGGTACATTGTCCTTGTAACGGGGATCCAGCAGCGTGGCCACCCAGTAATCAGCACCTGTTATAATGTGCGAAACACGCCGGTCGTTGCGGAGACACTGCAGCATGTAATTGCTCATGTGTGCCAGGCTGCCCAGAGGCAACGAAAAGCTGTCCTCTGTGGGAGGTGTATCATCTGTGTCCTTTGTATCCCCCCAGCCACGCACCAGTAATGGCCATGAGCTGGTCTGGATGCCATCCTGCTGTGAACATGGTTCCTCCTCCTCCTCCATGTCTTCCTCCTCCTCATCCTCCACCGCGTCATCCTCCAGAACTGTGCCCTTGCTGGACAATTGTGTACCTGGCCTTTGTTGGTGCACAAACCCACCCTCGGAGCCACTTGTGAATGACTGCCCTGAAAGCCTTGGAAATGATCCCGATTCCTCCTCCTCCTCCTCCTGTGCCACATCCTCTTCCACCATCGCCCGTAGCGTTTTTTCAAGGAGGCATAGAACTGGGATAGTCACGCTGAGAGCGGCGTCATCGGCACTGGCCATGTTGGTGGAGTACTCGAAACAGCGCAACAAGGCACACAGGTCTCGCATGGAGGCCCAGTTATTGGTGGTGAAGTGGTTCTGTTCCGCAGAGCGACTCACATGTGCGTGCTGCAGCGGAAACTCCACTATCGCCTGCTGCTGCTCGCACAGTCTGGCCAGCATGTGCAAGGTGGAGTTCCACCTTGTGGGCACATCACATATGAGGCGGTGAGCGGGAAGGCCGAAGTTACGCTGCAGCGCTGCCAGGCGAGCAGCAGCAGCACGGTGAGAACGCCGAAAGTGCGCACAGATGGACCGCACTTTCTGCAGCAGCTGTGGCATATCGGGGTAAGTTTTCAGGAAACTCTGCACCACCAAATTCAGCACATGCGCCAGGCAAGGGATGTGCGTCAAACCGGCTAGGCCCAGAGCTGCTACGAGATTTTGCCCATTATCGCACACCACCAGGCCCGGCTTGAGGCTCACTGACGCCAACCACTCATCGGTCTGTTGTTCCATGTCCCTCCACAACTCCTGCGCAGTGTGTGGTTTTTCCCCCAAACAGGAAAGTTTTAAAACTGCCTGCTGGCGTTTACCCATGGCTGTGCTGAAGTTGGTGGTGAATTTGTTACGCTGACTGGATGAGGAGGCGGTAGAGGATGAGGAAGCGGAGTAGGAGGAGTTAGGAACAGGAGGCAAACTGAAGCGCCCTGCAATCCTCTGTGGTGGAAGGACATGCGCCAAACTGCTATCCGCCTCAGGCCCAGCCGCCACTGCATTTATCCAGAGCGCTGTTAGGGAGATATAACGTCCCTGACCGTGCTTACTGGTCCACGTATCCATAGTTCGGTGGACCTTGGCACAGATGGCGTTGCGCAGTGCACACCTGATTTTGTCACCCACTTGGTTGTGCAGGGAAGGGATGGCTCGCCTGGAAAAGTAGTGGCGGCTGGGCACGACGTACTGTGGGACAGCCAATGCCATCAGGCTTTTAAAACTCTGCGTCTCCACCAGACGGAATGACAGCATTTCAAAGGCCAGTAATTTTGAAATGCTGGCATTCAGGGCCAGGGATCGCGGGTGGGTAGGGGAGTACTTCCTCTTTCGCTCCAGTGTTTGGGAGATAGAGAGCTGAATGCTTCTATGGGACATTGTGGAGATGTTTGGGGACCCAGGTGGTAGTGTTGCTTGCCGGTCCTCTAATTGAGGGGTGGCAGGTGGCACTGTCACTACAGAGGTGGATGAAGAGGCCGAGAGGCCCGAGACTGATGCAGAAGAGGAAGCAGGAGGAGCCAGAGACCTTTCTTGGTTTTTGAGGTGTCTACTCCACTGGTCATGCAGGTTGTGCTCAGGTTGAGAACGTTTATGCCTCGCTTCAGGCTCTGATTGCACAACGTGCAAACCACGTGTGTCTTGTCATCAGCACATTGTGTGAAGAACTGCCAAGCTAGGGAACTCCTTGGACCGGGCTTTGGTGTGCTCGGTCCCTTGCTGCGTTGGGCAGTAGCAGGCGTACTGTCTAGGGGACGGACGCTCTGCTTTGGCACCCTGCTCCCTCTTCTGCTGTGCTGGTGGCTCTGTGCGACCACCGCCTCTTCCTCCGAACTACATGGGTCACCTGCATGAGGTTGATTCCATGTCGGGTCGAGGACCTCATCGTCCTCCACATCATCTTCCACCCAGTCTTCACCACTGCCCTCCTTGTCGGTCTGCACAATTGCAAAAGCACCAGTTGGCAACTGTGTTTCATCATCATCCAAGACGTGCTGCGATGGTCCCCCCATGTACTCATCTTGAAATATAAGTGGTTGGGCATCGGTGCACTCAATCTCTTGCACTTCTGGGGCTGGGCTAGGTGGATGGCCCTGGGAACACATGCTAACAGACTCATCAAAAAGAAGAAGAGACTGCTGCATGATTTGGGGCTCAGACTGCTTGGCTGATTTGCAAGGGGGTGAGGTGAAAGACTGATGGTGGACATCGGCTGCAGGCGCCAACTCTGAACTTTCAGCACAAGACTGGTTGGAAAACAATGTGAAGGAACTGGAGGCACTGTCAGCAACCCAATCTACTTCCGCCTGTTCTGCTCCTGGCCTCAACATTTGTAGAGCTGGATTAGGCCCAAGCAAATACCGCTGCAGGCTCTGTCGGCTACTCGCACCTGAGAAAGGTGTTTCACTTGTGCGTGTAGCTGGCACAGATCGACCACGTCCTCTTCCTGTAAAAGGAGCTCCACCAGCAGCACCACGACCGCAGCCACGTCCCTTATTTGACGTTTTCCTCATATTTCTCAAAATATGGATCTTGCCCTAAATGGGTGTTTTTTAAATACAACAATAGTGTAATATGGTGAAATAGGCAGAGATTCACCTATATATTTCTCTACCTATAGCAAGAAGCAGGAACCTAGCCCTAAACAATGTACTGCAGAGACAGTATATCACAGGGGACAGGTAGAGTGCTGGTGAAATTTGCAGAGATTCACCTATATATTTCTCTACCTATAGCAAGAAGCAGGAACCTAGCCCTTAACAATGTACTGCACAGACAGTATATCACAGGGGACAGGTGGATTGCTGGTGAAATAGGCAGAGATTCACCTATATATTTCTCTACCTATAGCAAGAAGCAGTAACCTAGCCCTAAACAATGTACTGCACAGAGGCCCCATACACACGAGAGGATTTATCCGCAGATACGGTCCAGCGGACCGTATCCGCGGATAAATCCTCTCAAAGATTTCAGAGGATTTCTATGCGATGGCGTGTACACACCATCGCATTGAAATCCGCGCTGAAATCCTCTGCCGATGACGTGTCGCGCCGTCGCCGCTATTATGACGCGGCGACGGGCGCGACGCTGTCATATAAGGAATTCCACGCATGCGTCAAGTCATTACGACGCGTGCGGGGAATCCCTTTAGACGGATGGATCCGGTAAGTCTGTACAGACGAGCGGATCCATCTGTTGGAATGGATTCCAGCAGATGGATTTGTTGAGCATGTCAGCAAATATCCATCTGCTGGAAATCCATCCCAGGGGAGATTTATCTGCGGATAAATATCCCACGGAGTGTACACACCATAGAATCTATCCGCTGAAACCCGTTTGCACGGATTTATCTGCGGATAGATTCTATGGTGTGTATGGGGCCTAAGAGTAAAGGTGGTATTGGGCTCCCAAACTATAAAAAATATTATCAGGCCTCACATATTACAAGAATTATTGACTGGCATTGCCATGGTACGAATAAAGATTGGGTGCACCTTGAACTCAATGACTCGAAACAACAAATTTTATTTTACCCCTGGACCCTACATTCTAAATCCCCCAAACATATCTCCAACCCCCTTAGAATCTGGCATTCAGTTGCTTGTCTGAACAATCTTGCCTCCATTCCGGGACCCCTGAGGCCCCATACACACGATAGAATTTATCCGCAGATACGGTTCAGCGGACCGTATCCGCGGATAAATCCTCTCTAAGATTTCAGAGGATTTCAATGCGATGGCGTGTACACACCATCGCATTGAAATCCGCGCTGAAATCCTCTGCCGATGACGTGTCGCGCCGTCGCCGCTATTATGACGCGGCGACGGGCGCGACGCTGTCATATAAGGAATTCCACGCATGCGTCTATTCATTACGGCGCGTGCGGGGAATCCCTTTGGACGGATGGATCCGGTAAGTCTGTACAGACGAGCGGATCCATCCGTTGGAATGGATTCCAGCAGATAGATATTCTGTGCATGTCGACAAATATTTATCTGCTGGAAATCCATTCCAGGGGAGATTTATCTGCGGATAAATATCCGTTGGCGTGTACACACCATAGGATCTATCCGCAGAAACCCATTTGATGGGATTTATCTGCGGATAGATTCTATGGTGTGTATGGGGCCTTAGGAAGAAAGAGTGTTTTCAGGGATATTCTAGTTTTTTTGTTCGCCCATAAGAACTTCCGCATGGCAGATTGAAGTTTAGAGAAAAATGAATCGGGGATCTGTATTGGGAGCGCGTTGAAAAAATACAAAAGTCTGGGAAGGGTCGCCATTTTTAGGATAGTCACCCTCCCGAACCAGGAAAAAAGTTTGGGGGTCCATTTTTTCAGGTCTTTAATAATAATATCTAACAGTGGTAGGAAATTGGTTTTGTATAAAGATTCAATGTCAGCCGTGAGTTTAACTCCTAGATATTTTAGAGAAACCTGTTCCCATTTGAATTTGTGATTGCTTTTGAGGGAATCATACGTACTTGGGGGGAGAGTGAGGTTTAAAGCTTCGGATTTGGCGTGGTTGACTTTGAAGTTGGAAATTAAGCCGAACGTCTGAGGCCCCGTACTCACGACCAAACATGTCTGCTGAAACTGGTCCGCAGACCAATTTCAGCAGACATGTTTGGCCGTGTGTTGGCCCGAGCGGACCATTTTCGGGCGGATCGGACAGGTTTCCAGCGGACAACTGTTTCCTGGCATTGCTTTAAAACAGTCCGCTGGAAACCTGTCCCCCCGACATGTACGGTCGTCTGTACAGACCTACCGTACATGTCCTGCCGCCCGCCATCCCTCGCATGCGTCGAATGACTTCGACGCATGCGTGGAAGCATTTTAAAGGGGGGCCGCCCACGTCGCCGCGTCATCGACGCGGCGACACCGCGTCATCGACGCGGCGACACCGCAGACACGCCCCGCGTATTGTTTACGCGCGGACTTCTGTTCGATGGTGTGTATAGCCATCGAACAGAAGTCCCCGGGCAGTCCCCGGCCAGACATGTCCGATGGAAACGGTCTGCAGACCGTTTTCATCGGACATGTCCTGCCGTGAGTACAAGGCCTTAAAGATCTTTGTAAGATTAGGAATGGAGATGTGTGGTTGGGTGATAAAAAACAGAAGATCATCTGCGTATGCAGCTATCTTGTATTCTCTATCTAGTACCGTAAAGCCCCTAACATCAGGGGATAGGTTGATAGATCTGATAAGGGGTTCAAGGGATAGAGTAAAAAGCAGAGGGGATAAAGGGCAACCCTGGCGTGTACCTTTGGAAATGGATATGGGAGACGAAAGGGTGGAATTAATTTTGACTTGGGCTGTGGGGTTAACGTACAGAGCTTCTATACAATTTAACATGCTACCTTTTAAACCAATGTGGGTGCAAGTTGCGAATATGTAGTCCCAGGAGACCCTATCGAAGGCCTTCTCCGCATCGGTGGATAGGAGAAGGCCCTCTAATTTTGAGTTGTTGGCATGATGAATGAGATTTAGGGATTTTGTTTTGTTGTCCCTGGCCTCTCTGCCCGGCATGAAGCCAACTTGTTCGGGTTCTATTATCATCGAGAGGAGGGGTTTTAATCTATTGGCCAGGATCTTTGCTAAGAGCTTTATATCTATATCCAGGAGGGAAATGGGTCGGAAATTTGCACAATCCAAGGGGTCTTTATCTGGTTTGGGGACTACAGCTATGTGTGCCGACAGGAGGGAGTTGGAACCGTGTTTATTTTTAGCTAGGTGATTCAGGGCTTTAAGTAGGGGGACTGATAAAAGTGAAGTGAAGATTTTATAGTATTGGGATGTAAAGCGTTAGGGCCAGGGCTCTTACCAGGTTTCAGATCTTTGATTGCTAATTGGAGTTCTCCAGGCGTGATGGGGGTCTCCAAAGCTGCTAAATCTTCTTCAGGGAGAGATGGCAATTTGCTATCCCTTAGGAAGCTTTGTATCGTCTCTGTCCTAGAGGCCTGAATATGTAGGGGTTTGGTTTGTGGGGGAAGGTCATATAATTTGGTGTAGAAGTCGTGGAAGACTTCTGCTATTTTCTCTGGTGCATGTTCAAGAGAACCTGATTTGTTGCGTATGGCATATATCTGGTTTGCCAGAGTGGCATCCTTCAGGGCTCTGGCTAACTGTTTGTCGCATTTATCTCCTCGTTCATAGAAAACCCCTTTTTTTGAAGAACAGGGATTTCTGAGTTTGGAAGTCTAACAAATGTTTCAGGGAGCTTCTATGCCGGGAGAGTTCATCCGCCACCTTGTCGGAAAGGGATTTTTTGTGTTGTGTCTCTAGTTGTGCAATAGTAGCGGACAGAGAGGAGATCTCTCTAGCTCTATCTTTTATCCTTCTGGCCCCCCATTTTATCAGGTTCCCTCTGATTACGCTCTTGTGAGCCTCTCAGTTGTTAAGTGGGTTGGTGTCAGCATCTAAATTCAATGAGAAGAAAGTCTTAATGGAGTCATGGATATCATCATGGATAGTAGGATCAGTTAGGTGTGCTGAATTAAGCCTCCAATTAAAGGAGGACTTCTGGGACGGGCCTAGCGACAGTTTCACTGCCACAGGCGCATGATCAGACAGAGCAATGATGCCGATCTCAGCTTGGGATAGGGCATTTAGGTTCCTCTGGGAAATGAAAATTAGGTCTATCCTGGAGTACTTTTTGTGGGGAGGGGAAAAAAAAGAGTAGTCTTTCCCTGATGGATGCAGGGTTTTCCACGTGTCCACGAGCATCATGGAGTGTAACAGGGCTTTAATGCGTTTCAATATTTTATATGAAACATGCGAGTGACCGTTAGAGGTATCATGGGTTGGGGAGAGAGGGATGTTGAAATCCCCGCCGAGTACTATACAACCCTCAGCAAACCATTTTAATTCTGAGATAATTTTGTTGCAAAACGTGATGTGGGATTTATTGGGAAAATAGACGTTAGCTAGTGTAATAGGAGAACCATGCCAAGTGCCCTTGAGGAAAATGTAACTCCCTTCTGGATCTGCCAGTTGCTGCGAGAACTCAAATGGGGAATGCTTGTTTATAAGGATAGAGGTCCCTTTAGTTTTTGCTAACGGGTTTGTAGCATGGTAGGCTTTGGTGAAATGGTTATCCGTGAGTCTGGGGATGTTTTGACCTTTGAAGTGTGTCTCCTGAAGAAAAAGTACCGAGGGATTAGCTTTCTTGAGTTCCCTCAAAAGTTTAAGAAAAATAATGATCAGCGCTACAATATGGACAAAAAACAGCAAAAATATATAATAACAGTGCAAACCTAGCCTTCAATAGGTCGTGTAGTCATCTGATTGGCTACAACAACAAGTCACCCCAAAAGGTGATATAAACCAGTGGACTGCAAAACCAAAATATACAGTGACAATACCCTCTATGGGGAGAAAAAAGCCAGTGAAAAACAAGAAAAAATGGAAAAAAGAAGAAAGAATGATCAATATTACATCAGATGCAATATGGAGTGTACAACTGCACAAGTCACTGAGAGTTAGTGGCTGAACTAAATGGGAAAAGATGGGGAGTAGATCTTCTATATGAGGTGAATGAATCCAGCAGCAGTCTCACATTGCCCTTACCTTCATCCAGTAGTTTGTTCACATAGAGGGCAAATGCTGGCTTCTCCTGCAGGTTCAGCGTCACCGATCCCCCGTTCCAAATGCACTCCACCGATATCCTGGTGGGATGGGTGGTCCTCGGATGCAGTGTCCTCCGATCCGTGAGTGTGTGCAGGTAGGGCCCAGTGGGAAGGAATGATGCCAAATTGTGATAGAATGTAATAATGCCTATTTTAGAATTAAGATAATTTTTTATCAGAACCACTAATAATGTTTGATATTTTCTTTATTGTTTTTTTTATTGTTTTTTTTTAATTGGTTTCTTATATATACGCATGTGTGAAATATATGTATCACAACAAAAGATTATTCTCCTTAAAGAGCTTATATCAGGAATGATATATAATGATTTGAAAAGTTATGAAGAACAGATGTAATCCTCCCCACTCTCCATTCTTTGCTACACATTCATAGCCTTGTCGTGGAGAGAAGGCAGATATGGACTTTAAGCTTCCCCATCCCCCGCATTCCTGATCACTTCAAGAGGAAATTGTGACTTTGCCACATCCTGTCTTTTACAGACCCAAGAAGGAACTTGTGTGACGTTTGAAAGAAAACCATTAATTTCTGTGACTGAAAGAAACTGCTCTGATTGGACTGTTCTAACTCTTCGATGTATTTGGATATGAACTGGCCAATAAAAGACTCAAGTGGGTGGGTGTAATGGGTTGACGAATGAGAAAGCATTTTTGTGTTTCTATGTTTTCTTTATTAAAAGCTGTGGGGGGCTCGCTCGCTCTCTTGGCCGTTGAACGTTGGAAGGTGAGGATGTGGAATTTATTTTGTCTATGAATTACATTTTCTCACTTATAGCCATTTGAAATCAGCCGGCAGAAATGTGTACCCCTGAGTTTATCAGGATATCAATTAAGTAATGATTCTTTATCAGTTGACGCCCAACGTTTGTTTTGCTCTATTGGGGAGATACAGCACCCCGGGATGTGGTGGGGTACGTCTGTGTGGATGGTGACTGATCACCTCCATGGCTGCGTTTTTTTTGCAGCGATCTACTTCCGTGCAGATGCACTTCATTCTCTTGGTCGTGCTGCGCCTCACCCAATCAAAAATGGGGGAAAGATTTCTTGAGCAAAAATAGATAACCCATCTATGTCCCTTTCTGCCGGTTTGACGTTTGTTTCATGTCTTGGTTTGACGTTTGTTTTCTGTTTAATGTCTTTGTTTGACGTTTGTGTTTTTCTGTTTTAAGTGTTGTGTTAGTTTGAATGTGACTGTTTCGGGGGTCTATGTCTGTAGGTGGTGGGCGGACAGTATTTTTCTTTCAGGGGTCCTGAGCCGGTGATGCATGGTAAGCGTGTCTTGGGGTGGAGATGTTTATGTGTGCATGACTGTCCCGGGCTCCTTCCTATTATAAGCATCCGTGATTTACTGATGTTGGGTTAAGTGAGGTAGTATGCACATGTCAATATGTCTGGTCTGAAAGAAGAGGATTTGGGGGTTCGACAGTCGCTAAGATGAGCGGACTGAGTTTTTCCTTGACTAAGGTTAGTTCAAGGTGGTGGTGGCTCGGTTAGCTACATTGGGGTGCATTTGGGTGCATCTTGGCGAAACGGAATAAAGATAGCCACTAAGGAAGTTGGATCTTTATGGGTTTGCTATACATATGGCTTGTGCCATATGTATACCAAATCTCTTTTTGTTAGCGTTTTGCCTTATTTTGGGGGGCACTGAGGGTTTTCTTTTTTTTTTAATTTTACATGGGTGCATGGACAAGATGCATTTATGTATATTTTTATACATGTTTTTAGGGTTAGGGGTTAAGAATTAGCGCCCTGCAGTCAGGGGGGCTGAACGAGCCGTGTGTTTTGTGTGTTCTGTGTTGTTTTATTGTTTGTCCGTGCGTTTTTTTTTACATGCATTCTTGTTCTGAGGGCTGTTAGCAGCCCACTTTAAATGGGAGACGAGCACACACGCTCTGCAGCCAGTTTTTTTCTTTTTCATTTCCATTCCCTCTCCAGGCTGCGTGGAGTTCTGTGATCAGACTTTTTTTTTTTTTGGAGTTTCAGATTTCTCTGCTGGAGTAACGCAGGCAGTGATGGCCCCTCCCCTCTCCCCCCCTTTAACTCTTTCCCTGCTGGGCGGGATTTCTCTTTCATTCCACCCCTCCTCCTCCCCCCCCTTTGCAGCGTAAGCTGGCTGTGTGATAACAGCCGAGAGTGTAGCTGACAGTTTTTTTTTTTTGTTGTGTTTCTGTTTCTTTGATAGATAACGGTAACTTGCCTTTATTGATTTCAGAAAAACAGAAAAACATAGTGAAATCGTTTTTTGTTTCTTTTTGTCTGGTGTTCTCAGCAGCTGCTGATGTATCTTTTTGATTCACAGAACTTTGAGGTTTTTGGGATAACGCAGACTATTTTTATATCCGAATCTATGTGTACAATGGGGCTTATTGTTATTTTTGCATGTTTTTTTTTATACTTCTGGGATGCCTCCCTGATCACGTTGATATAATATATACTCCTGCCCCCTCCCTGGTGGGGGGATAGAACTGGGTGTGTGAGGAATGTGGGAGGTCCGGACCCCCACATCCTGCTCCTTCCTTCCCCTTCCCCCCCCCCCAGGGAACAACGGAAAAGCAACCTAGTAGAAAGGTTTTTTTTTTAACAAAAGGTTGAATTGGGATATTGCAACTGTTTCAGTACAATTGAAATTGGTCTGTCTATGCCTGTTACATTGTACGCTGATTTATCAGATAATTCGATTTAACCAGAAATAATAGGATATTTCTCCAGAGGTTTAAAAAATATGGAACAGACATTTGATACACATAATAAGCCATTGTTAAGTCTTTGTTTTGCAGTTAGAGTAACAGAAAAGATTGTGAGATCTAGTAACTTCTTCTACAGAGAATTAATTTAGGAGAATTATGTGCCTCATGGTGCTGGGCTTAGTTTAGCAGCCCGTCCTGTTTTTTTTTATCCTTTTGGGTTGCCTACTTACCCTGACGATGCTATGCATTGCTTAACCTTTTACATAGAGGGGCTTTTTGCCAGTTTGGTTGTTGTACTGTGATACCCAGGGCCTGTTATAGTCTTTTCATTTCCCTCATGTCCTGCCCACGATGCCCCGACTGGTGGAGACATGGGCCACGCCCGAATGCTGTTCCCTGCTGGAAGCATGGGCCCCGCCCGACTGCCCCTTCCTTCCCCTCACGTTCTGCCCAACTGTATGCCCGGCTGGAGGAAGCATGGGCCTGCCCGGATGCTCTTCCCTGCTGAAGGCTTTGCCTCGTTCTGAACGCAGATGGTGTCACCTCCTGCCCACTGCCCGCTGCCCATACTGGATTCTGTGCCCTCCGGCCCACGGGCCTTCTTCTTCATTCTCTCCTTAGTCTGTCCAGGGGGGGGTACATGACATGCCGCTTTGCTGGACAGACGTGTAAGGATGAGAATCATGCAGGGCCGCAGGCCTACCTGGAGGTGTAATCTGCTCATGTACCCACTGTCATGTGTGCCCCGACCTCAATGCCTTGACCTCATGGGGTGCCCAAAAGCGGTAGAGAGAGTGTGTAAATCCTGGTGTTCATGACTACAGAAGCTGTGTTCACAAGTCACAAATGAGGGATGAGGAGATTCTGGGTATCGCATTGGAACAGTAGAACATTTTACATAGTACATTTAAATGGTTTTATTCCACATGCTGTGCCATGCCATCCTCAGGGTTAAGTGGGTAAGTGGCCCCAAGGGGGGAGCATTCAATTCATTATCTTTTTTTGGAAATCATGTGTGAGACAGTCTCTAGATTAGGTGGTTATAAGCTATGACAGTTGCAATTACAGTCTGATACTTTGAGAAATTATGTGATTGCTCTTGGAAAATAGTTAACTAATATCTGTGTATGAGTTTTTCTCGCATTTCTGATGTAGGTACCGATAATTACCAATATCCCCTGGGTGATGATTAAGAGGTTCCTTCGAAAATATTTTCTGGAGATGAGATACAATGGACTGTCCCGCCCACAAATCTGAATGAAACTATATATCTTTTTTCAAATACATGGGATTGTGACCACTGGGGTTTGTGGGTTGGAATATCTCAAAGGGGGGTCCCAGTTACATGGGGTAATTAGTTAGTTAATGTCAGAGTGTAAAGAAGTTCTTTAATGAGATAATTAAGTTTAATTCTGCCTGTAAATGTTTATGAATATGTTTACCCCAACAACTGAAAATATATTATGACATGTCAAAGCATAAACATGGGATTAGAACAAAGGGTTAATGGGAAAATTGTTGATTGAGATTGTGTGAAGAATTGAATACAATTCAGTTAATGGTGAACTACATGGTATTTTGTATTTAACTAAAATCCTATAGATCTGGTTGTAAGAATTAATAAGTAGAGGTTTGAGCAATGTTTACAACAGATTCTAAACGTGGGTTTGGTTTATTATAAGGTTCCCCAGGAAAAATATTAAAATATGAAAGTTATGTTCAATCTAAAAAACTTTATAAAATATAGTAAAAATAAAATTAAAAACAAACAAGTATTAAAAGGTTTTTATAACATGGTGTTTATGACAGGGTGGAGATATTGGATTGGTTGGAGAAGGTTCTCGTGAAAATGGCCACTTCACAGTTCATTAGGCTGGAGCTAGTCTGTGAATTTCACGAGTTTGTCCTCTAAACAATCTTTTGTCGCTACTAGAGTTAAGGAATGTCATGTTATAATGTGATGTACATGATTTTTGGCAGATGTACAAACCAAATATGTTTTAAATTTTTTGAAAAAGAGTTAAAAATTAGAAAAACGATGCAATTTGATTGGATTGTATATGGTCTAAAACTTGTACAATCTGTAGCAGGGGGGGGGAACAGATGTTTTCCCTTAGAGGTCATTAACAGCAGATCAGGTTACAGGCTGTGGTGGATTACAGGAGTGAGTGCTAGCTTGAAATCCGACACCCAGTTTAAGCATCCTCAGCTGCTGTGCTTTACAATGGCTCTTTGCCAAGTTTGAAGGGAAAAATAAATAAATATCAGAGTTTATGTTAAGTAGACTATAAAGCCTATTATAGGGTAAATCTTTCTTTAATAATAAAAGGTAATTTGTACACAATCATTAGAAGATCTGAAAGAAAGCCCTTATTAATAAAATATTATTTTTCTCTTTCTTTTCCTTTCTTTCTTTCTTTCTTTTTCTCTCTCTCTCTCTCTTTCTTTCGCTCTCTCTTTCTTTCTTTCTTTCTTTCTTTCTCTCTTTCTTTCTTTCTTTCTTTCTCTCTTATTCTTTCTTTCTCTCATATGTTACTAAACTGTGGGTTTTTGCACCATTTGTTTTGAAGAGTACCTTACTTAAAGGGTGTCATTTTAAAGAGAATGAAATATGGTGTTAATTTGCATAGCTTAAGAAAGGTCAGTTAAAATAGTTTAAAAATAAAGATACAACATGGATAGATGATGCGGTATGATACAGCTATATTTATGGATTAAAATGTCACTTTCTAGGCTTCAGATTGACGAATGTATTAATGGAAGGAATATTGATCTCTTATATTTGGATCCATGTAAGGGAACAATGAAACTTCTGTATGTTCGTTTATGCTGAAGGCTGCTATGTTTGTTTAAACAGACATGCGACAAGAATATTCATGCTGCATGATCAGTCCTGAAAACTAGTGTAATGTAATAAATAAAGTTTCTTTAGGAAATAAAATATTTAGGACAGAGCCCAATATAAAATTAAAATGCTAATGAAGGGAAATATAGTAATTTGGTGGGAACGGATGCTTTTATGAAATTTAACTTAGTAATGTAAATGTAGATTGGATAAATTATGGTTGCAAAGGTTTGTTAACTATAGACAAGGATGCATTCCAGTATATTACTGAACACCTAGAGGCCACTTCACAAATGACTTTGTATAAAATGATGGCCTTATACAGGATATTAGGTGAACAAGGGGGGTGCAGTTTGAATTAGCCGCTCAGCACAGAACGCGGCGTATAGCTAGCCGGCTACAGTCTGCTGGCCTCCGGTTGGTTGCCTGTATCACGCGGTTCTTTGTCCTACGGCATTGCGTCACCGTCTCGTGACTTCATCAGGGATCGGTGACGCAACGCCGTAGGACAAAGAACCGCGTGATACAGGCAACCAACCTCAAAAGTTTGGTACGTTTCTCAGGATTGTTACGTCCATTAACATTGTGTGGGATTACAGTTGGGGATCTGCCTAGGTGTGAGTATGCCATGCTGGCGTAGAGTGAGGGGAGGGGGAGGGTAATAGAGGGAAGGAAAGAAAGGTGGGGTTCAGTAGAGAGAAGAGTAGAATGAAAGAGTCAGAGAGTGGCGGAAGAAAGGTAATGCGTGTGCACGAGAAATGAGTCTAAGCTCTGGATATCGCTGTTAGAAGCGCAGAGCTTAAAGGTGTTCTTTCGGAACACCCAATGCGACTCCTGGGGGTGGGTGGAAGGGAGCCACGTGGAGGGAAGTGTCTCGTGAGAAACCTAAAAGAACACTGGGAAATGAGGTGCACGGTGTGAGGTGTGTGGCCCAGGGAGATCCTGGAGAAAAAACCTTACTATAAACAATATAACTTGACCCTCTTGAAGGGTGAGAATAACACAATCCAATTGTGGCTTAAGCACTAAATTCACTGAATGCCTGTAGGACGTCCTACACCAGATTCTACAAATGGGAGTTTGCTGACAGAACAAGCTGAGAGCAAAGCCGTTGCTTCAAAACCAAAAATGTCGTTGTTACAGCACATGGTAAAAACATAAAACAAATTAAAAACAAAACAAAATCTAAGAAGGCATATATGAGTGCGGAGCACCCCTAGATTTAAGTCAGAATGAGCAATTCAGAACAAATCAACACTCTCTCCTCATGTTGTTCATCTGAGCTGGAAAAGTAACAAAAAGGAGGCTATTAAGGCCAAGGGGTTCCTCTCAAGGTATGACCTCCTTAGTGCCAGCTTGACACAGTTTGAGCAGCCCTTATCCGGGACCATTATATCAAACCCAGAGGAGAGGCGGGGGTAGTGAGACGGGGATAGACCCCGGGGTGAGCAAACAGAGTCTCAGGCAAGTCTGATCCTCCTATAAGGAAATGGGGCCATGGTAGGACAAAGAAAATCGTAGAGGGGAAGAGTGCCTTTTGCGTGTCAAGTGCGTCACAGGAAAACAGTACCTCATGTGGATGAATCCAGATCCAAAGTTGTCTTTATTGGCTTCCTGGTTGCTGCAACACCCTCTAGCGCGGTCTCTGGTAGAAAATTCCTGGTGTAAGAAATGATCAAAATGTTGCTGAGCGAACTAAGGGACCATGCGGACCTCGCCCTTATTGTAGAAATAAAAGGAAAAATAAGATGCATAACAATCAAATTATATATAACCTATGAGGCATAATGAGTCTTTTGACCGGTTCATTTTTTTCCAGATGTTTTTAGAAAATGTGGAAAAAAAATGAAAACGCATTCTTTTTTACACAAAGTAGTCCATTTATAGGATATTTCCAACACATAGCATGTACATAGCAAAAATTACACCCCAAAATATATTCTCCTGCTCCTCCTGAGTATGGCAATACCACATGTGTGAGACTTTTACACAGTCTGGCCACATACAGAGGCACAACACCGAAGTAGCAACTTCAAGCGTTCTAGGAGCATAAATTAGACATCTAATCTCTCAACCACCTATTACACTTTTGAAGGCCCTGGAGCACCAGGACAATGGAAACGCCCACAAAGTGACCCCATTTTGGAAAGCCAACACCCCAACGTATAACCTATGAGGCATAATGAGTCTTTTGAACGGTTCATTTTTTTCCAGATGTTTTTGGAAAATGTGAAAAAAAAATGAAAACGCATTTTTTTTTTACACAAAGTTGTCCATTTATAGGATATTTCCAAGACATAGCATGTACATAGCAAAAATTACACCCCAAAATATATTCTGCTGCTCCTTCCGAGTATGGCGATACCACATGTGTGAGCTTTTTTAACAGCCTGGCTACATAGAGACCCAACATCCAAGAAGCACCATCAGGTGTTCTAGGGACACAAATTACACATGCAATTTCCTTACAATCTATCACATTTTTGAAGGCCCTTCATATTTCTAACACAGCATGTACATACCAAGAATTACACCCTAAAATACATTCTGCTGAGTAATGGGTAAAAAAAAAAAAAAAAAAGATTACCTGTGTTTTTAGTAGTGCAATTGTCCACAGGAGGAGAGCCCTGATCCAGGCAGCAGGCAGAGACGTGGTCACTGGTCAGCGACAGTGAATGGAATTGTCCAGGCAGCAGGCAGGAATATTATCCATAGTCAGTACAGAGATACTGTCCATATACAGTCCATGGCCAGTGCAAGTAGAAACATTGCCAGCAGTGCCAAAATATTGGTCCTGGTAGTAAGCAGGAACATGGTCCAGGTAGCAGGCCAGGAAAGAATGGGGACAGGGGTAGAGGCTTCTCCCACCCAAATCTCTTTGAAGCCTCTGGGCAACCAGACCCTAATCCGGGAATGAGAAAACTAAAAAATGTGTTTTTTCATCCAGTGGGAATCACCCCTGTGTTCCCACTAGCATAGCAGTGTAAAAGATCAATCCAAGAGGCAGGCAAAAAACGTGGTCAAACAGTCCAGGGTCAGTTCCAGAGCAGGCAGAGGTAGGTACAGTTAAGCGTTAGGCAGAAGCGTGGTCGTAAAACAAGCCAGGGTCAGTTCTGGAGAAGGCAGAGGTATTTTTAGCGTTAGGCAAAAGCGTGGTCGTGTAACAGTCCAGGGTCGGTTCCGGAGAAGGCAGAGGTATGTACAGTGCAGTGGCATCAGGGGTGTGGAGGCAGGAAATTAGAATTTTGTTTACCTAATAATTTTCAGTAGTATGGTAACGGCGGAAACACACACCTAAACAGAGGCCTGGTTGGGAAGGACAATCGGGACAATAAACTGTGGTGTCTCTTCTGATTCCTCCTCTGGAGCACACCCGGCATCTCTTCTGGCATTTGCGCCCATTTTCACGGGGGTGGGGAGTTTGTCAGGAAAGTGGCGTTCGTGAAGTCTGCTCACGCAATCAGTGCGAAAGATTTCTGGTGAGATTTCAGGGAACAAAATGGCGGTGATGACTTCTTCTTGAAAGTAAAGATAGGGTGCGGGATTCGGGGTTGATTTTTTGTATATAACATAAGCGTTATAGAAGGCCAAACTGAAAAAATAAAATGGACACTTTTTTGTACCAGTGACGGGATTTTCTGGAGGGAAGGTAGGGTTCAATCATCTGGTCATTGAAGTCTACGCCTCCTATAAACAAATTGTACTCGTAGACACAAGATGGTTTCTGGACTGGGCCTCTTCTTTTGGGGACTTCCTCGTAGGTGTCGTCGTGGATGGTGCTGAGCATGTGAACGTCTCATCTGTCCCTCCACTTGACAGCCAATAGCTCCTGGTTCCGCAAAGATGTTGTCTCTCCTTTTCTTAGCTTCTGATTTACCAATTTTTGGGGTGTCTCTCCGGTAAAGATTGCGAAACAGGGGCAAGCTGGTAGAGAAATTGTCCACATAAAGGTGGTATCCCTTTCCAAGGAGCGGATAGATAAGCTCCCAGACCACTTTTCCACTTGTTCCAATATACTCTGGGCATTCGGGGGGATGCAGTTGGGAGTCCTTACCTTCGTATACAAGGAAGGAGTAGACGTACCCCGTGTCTAGGTCGCACAGTTTGTACATTTTCACCCCATATCGGGCCCTTTTGCTGGGGATGAACTGTTTGATGCCCAGCCTGCCGGAGAATTTCCCAAGGGACTCATCTATGGATATATGCTGTTCAGGGGTATATAACTGGGGGAATTTTTCTGAGAAAAAATTTAGGAGTGGCCGAATTTTAAATAATTTATCAAAAGAAGGGTCATTTCGGGGAGGGCACTGGGTGTTGTCATTATAGTGGAGGAACCGTAGAATAATAAAGTATCGGGATCTGGGCATACGGGATGAAAAGACTGGCATGTGGTGGATGGCTTTGGTAGGATTGTTTTTTTTTTGAGAGACCCATATTGAAGGTTAGGCCTAAAAATATTTTGAACTCCTCTACGGTCAGTTCTCTCCACTCAAAGGGGCGGGCATAACTGGAATCGGGGTTGCTGACTACGAACGGCTGAGCATAGAGGTTGCACTGGGCCACAATGGATGATAATAATTCTTAGATAAAAAGCAAATTAAAAAAAATCTATCATAGCAAAATTATTGGTGTTAACCTGGTCACCTGGCTGGGCGGTGAAAGGGGGGATGTTTGTTGCTCCAGAATTAGAAGGCAGCCACAGGGGGTTTTGAAGGCCATAGGGAAGGCTGGCATGGCTCCTATCCCTTTGGGGCGGAGAGGACATCCTACTGGTGCCTGGCCTTTGTTGCACTGCTCGCAAGGTGGACGGCAATGCTCGCGGGGTGGACGGCACTGTGCTGCTAGTAGTAGGCTGCTGCTGCTCCACGCCAGAACGCCTTCTTTTAGTGGGCACACATTCCTCCTCTGATTCCATATCAGACCCGCTACTTGTTACGGGCTCATAGGCCAAATCCGAATCAGACAGAGACTCAGAGAGCTCCCCGCAGCTCTCATCAGTCGCGCATAGTTGCTGGAAGGCCTCCTCGGCGGTAAAATATTTTTTTGCCATACTGGTGGCTAGTGAGGCTGCACTACAGAACACTGGTGGGCACTGCAGTGGCGCAGGTGGAACTGATGGGCAAAGGTGGCACTGGTGTGAACTGCTGTGGCTCTAGGGTCGCTGATTAGCAGGCGGCACTGGTGGGCACAGGCGGCACTGGTGGGCACAGGCGGCACTAGTGAGCACAGGCGGCACTGGTGGGCACAGGCGGCACTGCAGTGGTGCAGGTGGCTCTGGTGGGCACAGGTGGCACTGGTGGGCACAGGTGGCACTCGTGGGCACAGGTGGCACTCGTGGGCACAGGTGTGCACTGGTGGGCACAGGCAGCACTTCAGTGGTGCAGGTGGCTCTGGTGGGCACAGATGGCACTGGTTGGCACAGATGGCACTGGTGTGACACTGGTGTGCACTGGTGGGGCAGTGGTGTGCACTGGTGGGGCAGTGGTGTGCACTGGTGGGGCACTGGCGTGCACTGGTGGGGCACAGATGGCACTGGGTGGGGCACAGATGGCACTGGTGGGGCACAGGTGGGTCACAGATGGCACTGGTGGGGCACAGATGGCACTGGTGGGGCACAGATGGGGCAGAGATGGGACAAAAGGGGCACTATTGGGCACTGCTGGGCACTGCTTTGGCACTCACGTTTATCTTTTATCTCTCTCCTCTTCTCTCACGCTGCAACGGTGTGAGGAGAGGAGAGAGATGACCTGTAAACGACCTGTTTGCCAGGTTTGTTTACATTTGTGATCGCGTCGTCATTGGACAGCGCGATCACGTTTTCATTGGCCCTTTACCGTGATCGTTGTTGCTGCGGGTCCCGTGGACCCGGCGAGCAACATTGATCGCGTGTGCGCGCCCGCGCGGGAACGATTCTCTGGGAGGACGTCCATGGACGTCCTCCCAGAGTTAAGCAACCACTTTGCAGCCGTATTGCGACTGTAGGCGGTGAGCAAGTGGTTAAGTACCTTACTTAATTTTCATTAGTTCTTAAAACACAGCATTTACAAAAATAATGTTTAATACTGAGTAATCTAGACAAAACTTTTAAGGTATCTACAAATTATCTTTACATTTGACTGATATTCCGGACGCATATGTTTGCCAAACGGCACGAGTTTTGATGCTGTATATTTTAACCACTTGACCACTGGGCACGTAAACCCACTTAATAACCAGACCAATTTTCAGCTTTCGGTGCTCTCACAATTTGAATGACAATTACTTAGTCATACAACATTGTACCCAAATGAAATTTTCGTCCTTTTTTTCACACCAATAGAGCTTTCTTTTGGTGGTATTTAATCACCGTTGGGTTTTTTATTTTTTGCGCTATAAGAGAAAAAAAGACTGAAAATTCTGTAAAAAAAATTAATTTTTCTTTGTTTCTGTTATAAAATTTAGCAAATTTAGTATTTTTTCTTCATTCTTATGCATAAATGTGAAAGATGAAGTTACGCCGAGTAAATAGATACCCAACATGTCACCCTTCAAAATTGCACACGCTTGTGGAATGGCGCCAAACATCGCTACTTAAAAATCCCCATAGGCAACGTTGCAGGGTATTGTGGGGTATTGCAGAGTATTGTGGGGTATTGCAGAGTAGTGTGGGGTATTGCAGAGTAGTGTGGGGTATTGCAGAGTAGTGTGGGGTATTGCAGAGTATGGGGGGTATTGCAGAGTATTGGTGTTATTGCAGAGTATTGGTGGTATTGCAGAGTATTGCACATGGAGGGATGGATGGCTGGATCTGTGACTGCATGTGTCACAGATCCAGCCCGCAGCAGCTGCTGCTGCTTCCGCTCTCTCCCCTCTCTCACACTGTACCGTTCGGTACAGAGAGGGGAGGGACAGAGCGATCACGTGGTAAACCGCCGCTATCAGCGGCGATTTACCGTGACCCGTGATGCGCCAGGTCCGGAGGACCCGGCGGTCACGGAGATTCCTGTTTGCGCGCCCCAGAGGGTGCGCGGGAGCGCGATTCTGGGAGGACGTCCATGGACGTCCTCCTAGAGTTAAGCAACCGCCTTGTAGACGTATTTCGTCTATAGGGCGGTTGTTAACTGGTTAAAGAGTTTGACGTCTTTTGAAACTTTGAAAACCTGTACAAGGCAGTTCTCATACATTTGAGGCCCATCAGGACAAAAAAGCACCACCAGTGACAAGAATCATTCCAAGTCACTACAAAGCCATGCAATGCCATTGAAAGGTAAGAATAAACATTGAACAAATTATCGTTCACATGCTTTAAATGTTGCTTAACATACCATCCAAAACGTTTATTTTATTTTCCGATTAATATATTTATAATAAATGGACATACGTCAGTTGTATACACCTTGTAATATGGGGGTGTTTAACTCAAGTGGTAAATGCGTTTTTTAGCGAGTCCACAGCAGTCCGTTATCAGTTTTGAGGGCATGGCAGCCAATTTTTTTTTAAAAGGAAACAAAATAAAAGTTCACACATAGGATTTCCCACACAGGGGTTCTTCTCCATTACAGTTCATATAACCAAAAATACCAAGCCTCCTGGCTCCTAGGCTTACTTTTCCGTGCTGTTACCTGTTAAACCTGGCCCACTCCTGGCCTCAACAGGATTCTCCAGCCCACTGTCTCCCAGACTTCAGGACTTCCTTCAGCCCACCTTGGACTCGCTAGCCACCTCAGGTCTACTAGCCTCCCAGTCCGTCAGGCACGAAGTCCCCCCACACCAGGGATGTAGTCTTCCACAGGGCAGACAGCTTTCCATACACACAGTGTCTTGAAACAGCAGCCAGCTGCACACACTCCACCTTCCTCCTTCTTCTGACTCTCCCCAGCCCTTCATTATATATGAGCTGTGTTCACCTGGGCACACACCCTGCAGGCTATCTGTAAGATCTGGACACAGGGTTGGAGATCCTGGGCCAGATTCATGTAGCACTTACACCGTTTTTTTGGGAGATGCGCGGCGTAAGTGCAGATTTGCGCCGGCGGATCGCTGCACCGTACCCAGAGAACCAGATTACGCCTCCAAATAGACTTCATCGCCTCGGTGTAACCTTTCCACGCCGGCGCGGCGTTGGCGCAGATTTACGCTGGTCGGATCTGGCGCGGCCATGGTTTTTTTTTTTAAATATGCAAATTAGGTTTTTGGGCCGATTCATCAACTTAAGCTTGACCGGCGCAGGCTACTCCCGGTGAGCGGAGCTGAAATTTCCGGTGCAAAGTTACACCTCATAAAAGCAAGGGTAACTTTGCACCAAACTTGCAGAGGTCAGCTGGAGAGCAGCTAAAGCAGCAGCGTTACAAACGAACTGAGCAACAACACTTGCTGGACAACACATAGAGGCGGTCCCCATGTTGGGAGAGGCCCTCAATAATTACAGCCCTCTCCTCTGGGCTGAAATTGGTCATCCGCCCACCTGAGGATTCCTCATCAGCCATAACTGCCCCACCACAATGCAAACGACCTAGCTTAGAAAAAAAAAAGCTTCAGTACATTTGCACCTGCAGGGCGGAAGTCTGGGCTGATTCATGGACTGGGCTTTGGTAGTGGGTCGGCGTAGCTCAGGGATCACGCCGGGGCGCAGTTCTGAGCATGTGCAGATTGGGGCATTTACCCCTGGATGTCACTGAGCATGTGCGGTCTAAGATGCGCCCCGGCGTGACCCCTGCGCCACGGTCGGCACTTCATTAGCATAGGGTGACTCCCAGTTGGCCTTACCCCGCCTTACGCCGTCTAAAATCCTCCCCGCTGGGGCATCGTAGACAAAAAAAGTTTCTTGAATCACCTAACTGCCTCTCTGCGCTGGACCGGTGTAGTCTAAAAATGATGCACCACGCCGGTGCAAATCTGCACCATTGTTCATGAATCTGGCCCCCTGTGTCCATTTCAACACTATATTCATTTTTATTGGGACAAAGCCTCGCTCTGCCACAACCTATTGAGACAACTCACTTGCGTGCACGCAAAGTTTGCACTTCCTGCATTCTGCAGAACGCAACCACGATGCAGGCTGAGGGACCGCCAGCTGTTAAACTTAAAATTGATTTGTGCCACAAAAAATAGGATTTTTTATAACAGCTTACCTGTAAAATCCTTTTCTTTGAAGTACATCATGGGACACAGAGCACTATAGTAATTACTAAGTGGGTTATATATGCCCAGGGCCGCTGATAGAAATCATGGGGCCCCGCACAGCCTATCTGACGGGTCCCCCTTTGGCCCTATCCCTGGTTCCTCGTTCGGCCCCACCCCTAGCCCCTTCCAGGCTTTCAGTGGCTGCAAAAGGAAATTAGAGACCGGTTCCTCTAGATCAGCATTTCTCAACATTTTACCAGTCATGGCAAAATATATTCCCTTTTCACTGCCTGTCAACTGCCTCTGAAAAGCGATCCGAGTCTGGATTGCTTTTCAGAGGAATGCTATTTTCTTGTTGGTATTTTGATCGTAATTATGACCCGCTCTGATCGTACAGAAAAAGAGCGTCAGGTTTAAAAGTAACGTGTGTGTACACACACACAAGCATGTAAACACATGTACGCACATATACACATATATAAATATACACAAACATGCACACAGACTCACCTCTTAAACAGTAGCTGTCTGCTAAGGGAGGGACCTTCAGTTACACATGGCATGAGGAAAAATATACATAACAGGGAACAAAAATGACAGATTTCTGTCCATGCTTTCTCAACAAAATAGGCCCCTCCAAAATCCATGTATTTTAAGTGTCTATGGACTCCTCTCCTGAGGGATACTGTGAGAATTCACCATCTACTATAGTCTGTTATATGCCTTTTCTTCTCTGCCCCCTAATTCTGAACACATACATGCATACAAAGTTACAAACATATACATATTGCTTTTTAAAAAAAAATGACAGCAGCAGCAGCACTGTACCTCCACTCTCCATGTTGGGGTACTGCGCTGTAGGGGGAGGCAAAGAGCACACACTGTGCAAACACCTCTCCCTTTGCTTTCACTTTCAGTGTGAGCTTGAGCTTCTGCACTGACGATTTAAATGCCAGCTGAGTATCGGGCAGCCACCTTTATAACAATTCAGGCATGGGGGAGAGGGCACAAGGGTCCCCTGCAGCATGGTGCCCAGTCCCAATGGCTACTACTGTGTCCCGTTTCTGTCTGCCACTGCATTGAGTGGAGGGAGATGAATCACTCCGCCTGGGAAGGGAATATGCAGGCTGGGACTTGAGCCAGCATGCGGAGCAGGCTTGGAAGTGACATGCACCCGAAATAGAAAAAATAGTCCCTCCCACACACCCACAAGAACATCAATACGGAGGTATACAGAAAGAAGAAAAAAAACTCAGATAAGTCAGGGGGGAGTTGGGGGGGGGGGGGTGCTGGCTGGAGAATTACTTTTTTTTTCCGCTTTCTTTTATTCTCTGATTGCCGGGCCCCCCTGCTAGCCCGGGCCCGGTACAACAGGGTCAGGTGTACTGGCTTATCAGCGGCCCTGTATATGCCCACCTTCAGGTGATGGACACTGGCATAATCAAGACATGAAGTCCCCACATATAACCCCTCCCATATATCCTAATAAGAGAGGAGGGACCTCTGTGTCCTGTGATGTACTTCAAAGAAATAGATTTTACAGGTAAGCTGTTATAAAATATCCTATTTTCTTTATCGTACATCAAGGGACACAGAACACTATAGTAATTACTAAGTGGGATGTCCCAAAGCAATGCCATATGTGGGGAGGGAGACACAAAATAATAAGCAAAACTGCTGTCAGACGTGAGGACCTATACTGCTGCCTGCAGAACACTGCGCCCAAAGGCGGCCTCCTCTTGCTGACCTACATCCACCTGGTAGAATTTTGCAAATTGTATGCACTGATGACCATGTTAAGGCTTTGCAAATCTGAGCCACAGAGGCTTGGTGATGCACTGCCTATGAAGTACTGACTGCTTTGGTAGAGTGCGCTCTAGGACAAAAATGCAGAATCTTCCCCTTTAAATCATAAGCCTGAGTAATAACCTGATGAATCCACCTAGAAATGGTCGATTTTGATGCTGCCTGCCCCCTTCTGGGGCCTTCTGGCAACACAAACAAAGCGTTAGTTTTTCGTATCTGTGCAGTTGCTTCTAAATAGAAGCTAACTGCCCTTACTACATCCAGAGAATGTAATAACTCCTCATCTGCAGAACCTGGTTCTGGAAAAAACAAAGGTAGGGAAACATCCTGATTTATATGAAAACAAAATACTACCTTATGCAAAAAGGACTGGCGAGGACGTAAAACCACCTCGTCCTTGTGAATCACTAAAAATAGCTCTTTACAAGAAAAAGCTGCCAATTCAGAAACTCTTCTTGCAGAAGTTACCGCAACTGAAAATACCAATTTCTTTGTCACCGGGCCCAATGGAGCACCTTCCATTGGCTCAATAGGAGACTCCTGGAGGACCGACAAGACTAGATTCAAATCCCACGGGCATAAGGGTGATTTAATTGGTGGGTTTATACGTGTTACTCCTTGTATAACATCCCGAACCAAAGAATGTGAGGCATGAGGTCTTTGGAAAAAACTGACAAGGCTGAAACCTGACCCTTGATAGTGCTCAAGGCCATACTTGCGAGGGTTCCAACCCTTATTCTCACACCAGGACACATAGGTTTTCCAGACCCTATAGTAAATGGCCCTAGAGGCCGCCTTCATGGCATTAATCAGGGTAGATACCACTAAGCCTGAAAGCCCCTGATCTTCAGAACAAGGGTTTCAACAGCCTCTGTTGTTACTATGCTCCAAGTAACTGGCATAAAGGTTTTTCCCTTCTGTAAATTCTTGGTTGATAGCCACCAATTGAGACTCCAAGCAGAGAGGATGCTGTTTTGCAGAAGCCTTGAATGGAACTGAGCATAGTGAACAGCCTTGAATGAGGCCACCATCTACCCTAATAACCTCATGCAGAGGCAGAGAGAGGGATCCTCCCTTGTCCTGATCACATGAACCAGTTCTCTTATGGCACCGACCTTGGCCTGGGGTAAGAACACCTTTTTTGCGGGACGGTGTCTATAATTAGGTCCAAATACTCTAGCCTCTTTATTGCCCGTAAAGACGAATTTTCGAGGTTGAGAACCCAACCCAGATGTTCCAGGTACCTGACCGTTCTGATGATGTTCTGGTTTAGTCCTCTTATGGACTGATCTATCAGCAGCAGATCGTCCAGGTATGCTACTATTACTATACCCTGGGCCCTTAACCTTGCCAAGAGTGGAGCCAGGACCTTTGTAAACACTTGTGGGAGTTTAACCCTTGTATCGCGAAGAGGTAATGGTGCAATCCCAGCTGTTAGACTCATCCTGGAAGAATTCTTTGTCCGTTATTTTGATGAACTCTCTGTCTTGAACTGACAAAGCTATTTTGTTGTCATCGCTTGTAGTACAAAACACTATGGTACCTAGGTTGTCACCACAAAGGTTAGGAGTTACATCAGGTACTTGGATGATGTCAAGAGGCTTCTCTTTTACTTCATAATGGTGAGGGCACTGTTTGAAGTGGGATGTCCTTTTCCTAACGTGTACGTTTTGAAGGAGTGGATCTCGGATGATGTACGCATTCCATCCAAGCATACATCGTCCATGATTACCCAGCCTAGATCAAGTTTTTGTGCGTAAGGGGCATTATCAGGTCCATTGCACTGCTTGTGTACTTTATGTACTCTGAGAATGTCTCTTCCTAGTGGGTGGTGGATATGGGTGGTGAGATGTCTGTCCTTTTAACAGATATTGTTCTATTAAAGTCTTTACGTTTAGCTGCTGTGTTATCATATATTGATGAAGATGATGATTAAGCAGGCAAGTTGGGTTCACTGAAGCTGAAGCTGGGATAATTTCTCTTCCAGGCCTGATCACTGATGAACCTGCAAAAATATGTGAATGTATGTTGAGCCCTGTTGTGCCCATTTCTCTTGCAGGCCGTATGGCAGTTTAGACACCACTGGATTGACACCATGAGCAGTGTCCAGGAAGCTTAGTCCAGATAGACTGTTCTCAGTCTTTTAACACGATCTGCAGATTCTGGCCACAGCCACTTTATGAGCAAATCAAGTTCCTCCTTGGCAGTAAAGTTGAGATAAGCAATAGCAGCTTTGAAGGTTGATCTCCAGGCCCTGTAGCTCTCTGGACAGTCATCAAACCTTGAGAGGGTAGTGTTAATGAGCTCACAGCGTACCATATATCTGGCAAAGTCATTCAAGTCTGACCTCTCACTCTTTGGTGCCAAAGTAACTTGTGGAACCCCTCGGGTGTGAAAGTTCTTTGGTGAAGTATGGTGAGGTTTACCAGGATAAAATGATGTTGCAAGAGCATTTAACTGTGGTGTAATCCCTGAGGCTTGTGCTGGCTGTGGCTTGAGCTGCGGCTTGATACTGGAAGTCACCTTGTTGTCAGCTAGAGGTGATGTGGTTTGCTGCACAGATGCACTTGTGTTGTAGACTTGAAGAGGCTCAGGCATTTGGAGCTGAGAGGTCTCTGTGTTGAGAGTCAGAACAGTGTTGTTAGTAGGACGTACAGGAGATGACTCTGTATCTGTCATGGTCTTACCTCTCTGCAGGCTTCTTTCATCTGACATGTGCTGGCGGACATATTGGTTCCTGGGCTTCTTATAACTTACCACACCCTGCGGCTCCTCCTTCCCACTGGGAGGAGCTGGATGCCTTGCATATATATAGGAGGTCTGTTGCTTCATTTCCCTGCTTGGTCCTCTTGTATACACATGCTCCTGAGATTGTGCTGCTGCTTTTGGTTACCGACCCTGCTTCCACAGACAATCCTTCTGGCTCCCGATCCCTGGCTTCGTTCGGACTACCCTTCTGGCTCCTGATCCCTGGCTTTGTTCGGACTATCCTTCTGGCTCCTGATCCCTGGCTCCGGTGGAAGACTCTGCTTACTGTTTGATCATCCGTTTGGACTTTAACCTTGCTGTTTGGTTTTTAATAAAGCCTTCCTATTTCATTTATCTGTTGTTGTACGTCTGATTCATGCTTCCGTGACATTAGGACCAAGCCATGAATTCTGACGGTACAGGGCCACCTTCGCTACCCATGCTGGTTGCCAGACTGGATCAACAGGATCGCCTGCTGGGTCAGTTCGCTCAGGCGTTGCAAACCCTGCTTGCACGCACGGCTCATCTCGCTCCCATTGCCGATAGGCCGGTTGTCGCTCCTGGGTCCGCTCCTACTGCCGCTCCGGTTGTTGCGCCAGAGTCTACTCCGACACCTGTTGTTGCGCCTGCGGTGTCTCGGGGTATGACCGGTTCTGCCCCCCTTCCGCAGCGCTTTGGGGGAGAGCCAACTCAGTGCCGAGGTTTCCTTAACCAAGTGGGCATTTATTTCGAGTTGCTGCCACATGCCTTTCCTACTGAGAGATCAAAGGTGGGCTTCTTGATCTCGCTGCTCCAGGACAAGGCCTTGGCCTGGGCAAGCCCCTTATGGGAGAACAACAATCCGGTGGTTGCCGAGTTTTCCGGTTTTGTTGCTTCTCTTCGGAAGGTATTCGATGTACCGTCTCGCTCTGCCTCTGCTGCGAAGCTCCTTATGTCCGTCAGACAGGGTTCAAGATCGGTAGCCGAATACGCCATTAAGTTTCGTACCCTGGCAGCAGAGGTGGGCTGGAATAATGAGGCTCTGGTCGCTGCTTTCTCCCATGGTCTCTCGGATGCCTTGAAGGATGAGGTTGCGGCTAAGGACCTACCAGTGGAGCTCGAGGCTCTTATTTCTTGATTGACACCAGACTCAGGGAGAGACCTTCCTTTTAGGAGAGCCTGCGGAGGTCTCCTAACAGATTGGCGCCTACGTTTGCTGTCCCACCTGTGCCTCCCTCTCCTCCCACGCCTCCTGGAGTTGACTTGCCTGGGGGTGAACCCATGCAGCTGGGGTTTGCTCGCCTGTCCGAGGGGGAGAGGGCATTCCGGAGACGCGAGGGCCGATGCACGTACTGTGGTCTCGGTGGGCATTTTCGGTTGGCATGTCCGAACCGTCCGGGAAACGCTCGCACCTGAGATCCTGTCGGGGGCAGATCTTGGGTGGAGTCTCTTCGTCCCCGGTTTCCCGTGCTGATAAACCACTGATCACCATTGTTCTCTCCTGGGTCGGGGGCTTGGTGACGACCCAGGCGTTGGTGGACTCTGGTGCTGGTGGATTTTTCATTGATAGTAAGTTCGCTGCCGCCAACTCCATTCCTCTGCAGGCTCGAGTTTCCCCGCTGGTTCTCGAGGCGATAGACGGCAGACCCCTCCAGCCGTCGCACGTGACTCATGAGACCCTTCCAGTGGGGATAGCCATTGGGGCCGTTCACAGGGAGTCGGCCTGCCTTCAGGTCATTTCGTCTCCACACTACTCGGTGGTCTTGGGGTACCCCTGGCTCCAGGAGCATAATCCGACTTTCGATTGGAGATCGGCCGAGATCCTCTCGTGGTCACCACAGTGTGGGGCTAGTTGTATCCATGGGCCTGTCAAGTTGTTGTGTACCTCCTCGGACTCTGTGTTGCCTCCTGAATACGAGGGGTACCGGGATGTATTCGATAAGGTGCGCGCTGTGATCCTACCCCCGCATCGCCCTTACGATTGTGCCATTGATTTACTACCTGGTGCCATTCCTCCTCGTGGCATGGTCTATCCACTGTCGGTTGCGGAAAATGAGGCCATGGAGGAGTACGTGAAGGAGGCGCTTTCCCGTGGTCACATTCGCAAATCTTCGTCTCCAGCAGGGGCTGGATTTTTCTTTGTGAAAAAGAAGGGCGGAGAGTTGAGGCCTTGCATTGACTATAGGGGCCTTAATCGCATCACGATCAAGAAAGCATACCCGAAACCCTTGATTTCCGAGTTGTTTGATCGCCTGAAAGGGGCCACGGTCTTTACCAAACTCGACCTGAGGGCGGCATATAACCTGGTAAGGATCAAGGCTGGTGACGAGTGGAAGACCGCGTTCAACACCAGGACCGGTCATTATGAATCCTTGGTTATGCCCTTTGGGTTGTGCAATGCGCCCGCAGTCTTTCAGGAATTCATCAACGATGTTTTCCGTGACCTGTTGCAGCAGTGTGTGGTGGTCTATTTGGATGACATCTTGGTATATTCTGAATCCATGGAGGCCCACATTCTGGATGTCAAGCGAGTGTTGCAACGGTTACGAGAGAACAAGCTGTTCGGTAAGCTTGAGAAATGCGAATTTCACCGGTCCCAGGTAACCTTCTTAGGTTACATCATTTCCGCGGTTCTCCATGGACCCTGAGAAGGTTTCGGCTGTCTTACAGTGGCCCCAGCCCAGTGGTCTTCGTTCCCTGCAGCGCTTTTTGGGCTTCGCCAATTATTATCGGAAGTTCATCAGGGACTTCTCCATGCTGGGCAAGCCTCTCACGGATCTGACCAGGAAGGGCAGTAATTCCCAGGTCTGGCCGGCCGAGGCCATCCGGGCTTTTGAGGCTCTAAAATCTGCCTTTGTGTCGGCTCCAATACTGTCTCATCCCAATCCTGGGTTGCCCTTTGTTCTCGAGGTGGACGCGTCTGAGACGGGAGTAGGCGCCCTTCTGTCTCAGCGTCGGACACCAGAGGGTCCTCTGCTTCCCTGTGGGTTTTACTCCCGGAAGCTGTCTCCCGCGGAGTGCAACTACCAGATTGGTGACAGAGAGTTGTTGGCCATCGTGCAGGCTCTCAAAGAGTGGAGGCATTTGCTCGAGGGTTCGGTGGTTCCGGTTCTCATCCTGACAGACCACAAGAATCTGACTTACCTTTCTGAGGCCAAGAGATTGACACCCCGTCAGGCCAGATGGGCTCTGTTCCTGTCACGTTTTAATTATGTGGTCTCCTACCTACCCGGTTCCAAGAACGTCAGGGCGGATGACTTATCACGTCAATACTCCGAGCTGTCCAGGGAGGAATCTATACCGACTTCGGTCATACCTCCTAATCAGATCCTGGCCGCCATTCGCACCAGCCTGACCTCTCCCCTTGGAGAGCAGATTTTGGTGGCCCAATCTGGTGCTCCCACTGGGAGACCCAACGGCAGAGGAGTTGCGCACTCGGTTGTTGCGAACCTACCATAACTCCAAGACCGCGGGGCATCCTGGAAAGAATCAGCTGTCCTGGGCTGTTTCACGTTTGTTCTGGTGGCCTTCTCTACGTTCTGACATCGCCGCATATGTAGCGGCATGCTCTGTTTGTGCCCAGAGTAAATCCCCTTGGCACCTTCCGTTGGGCCTTCTGCAACCCATCACCACTGGGGAACGCCCATGGTCACACCTTGGGATGGACTTCATTGTGGACCTTCCTGCATCCCGAGGCCATACGGTCATTCTCATGATTGTGGATCAATTTTCCAAAATGTGCCACTGTGTTCCCCTAAAGAAATTACCCTCTGCACAAGAGTTGGCCACGGTTTTCGCCAGGGAGGTCTTCCGGTTGCACGGTTTGCCCAAGGAGATAGTGTCGGATCGGGGAAGTCAGTTTGTGTCCAGGTTCTGGCGCGCCTTTTGCTCCCAGTTGGGGATTCAACTCTCCTTCTCCTCAGCCTACCACCCTCAGTCCAATGGGGCCGCAGAACGGTCCAATCAGGCCCTGGAGCAATTCCTTCGTTGCTATGTCTCTGATCATCAAGACAATTGGGTTGACCTTCTGCCATGGGCTGAGTTTGCCAGGAACACGGCGGTGAACTCTTCTTCTGGGACGTCTCCCTTCATGGCCAATTATGGGTTCCAACCTGCCGTGTTACCGGAGTCATTCTCTCCCCAGGATATTCCGGCTGTGGAGGATCACCTTTCCGCTCTACGTGCTTCTTGGGTACAGATCCAGAGGTCCCTTGAGGTCTCTGCGCAGCGCCAGAAACTCCAGGCTGATCGCAGACGGGCGCCTGCTCCTTCCTACCAGGTCGGAGACCGCGTATGGTTGTCCACTCGCAACCTCAACCTTCGAGTGCCCACTCCTAAGCTGGCTCCTCGCTTTGTTGGTCCCTTCCGAGTGCTTCGCAGGGTAAACCCGGTTGCCTATGCCCTTGCGCTCCCACCTGGTATGCGGGTCTCCAATGTGTTTCACGTTTCCCTGTTGAAACCACTGGTGTGCAATCGCTTCACCTCTTCGGTTCCTCGGCCTCGTCCGGTCCAGGTGGGCGATCATGAAGAATATGAGGTGAGCGATATCCTGGACTCACGCTTGGTCCGCGGTCGGGTGCAGTTTTTGGTCCACTGGCGTGGTTATGGTCCAGAGGAGCGTTCCTGGGTTCCCTCCGCAGATATCCATGCTCCTGCCTTGCTCCGAGCCTTCCACACGCGCTTCCCCCAGAAACCGTTTTTTTGCGCCGCAGAGGAGGGGCCCTTGAGGGGGAGGTACTGTCATGGTCTTACCTCTCTGCAGGCTTCTTTCATCTGACATGTGCTGGCGGCCATATTGGTTCCTGGGCTTCTTATAACTTACCACACCCTGCGGCTCCTCCTTCCCACTGGGAGGAGCTGGATGCCTTGCATATATATAGGAGGTCTGTTGCTTCATTTCCCTGCTTGGTCCTCTTGTATACACATGCTCCTGAGATTGTGCTGCTGCTTTTGGTTACCGACCCTGCTTCCACGGACTATCCTTCTGGCTCCCGATCCCTGGCTTCGTTCGGACTACCCTTCTGGCTCCTGATCCCTGGCTTTGTTCGGACTATCCTTCTGGCTCCTGATCCCTGGCTCCGGTGGAAGACTCTGCTTACTGTTTGATCATCCGTTTGGACTTTAACCTTGCTGTTTGGTTTTTAATAAAGCCTTCCTATTTCATTTATCTGTTGTTGTACGTCTGATTCATGCTTCCGTGACAGTATCATTACAAACACTATGCTTTGGTACATATTCACTGGTGCGTTTAACTGGGTCTTGCAGCTCCGCTGGGATGGAACAGTCTGAGTTGGCACTTTCTCCCATCGCCAGGGGCGGACAGACAACTCATGGGGCCCCCTGGGCAATAGGACATTATAGGGCCCCCGGGCAATAGGAGATTGTGGGGCCCCCGGGCAATAGGAGATTATGGGGCCCCCGGGCAATAGGAGATTATGGGGCCTCCGGGCAATAGGAGATTATGGGGCCACACAGTATACACACACACACACAGTATACATACACAGTATACACACAATATACACACAGTCTACATACACACACTGAAAAGGTACTGGAGAGGCGAGTCAGCTATAATCTTGGGATTTTTTTAAAAATACAGGTTTTTACATACTGTCCCTGGTTTAACTGAGGCTGGCAAACCTGATGGGGCCCCCTAGTGGCATGGGGCCCTCGGGCAGTGCCCGAGTGCGCGAATGGTCAGTCCGCCCCTGCCCATCGTTTGTTCAAGGACTCTCAGCCTTGCTATGGCAGCTGCTTCCTCCTTTTCCATTTGCAGAACCTTTATTTGGGAATCTGCCTCTGCTTGCTCAGCTGACATCTCTGCTTGGTGAGCTGCTTGTTGAGCTACTATCTTTGCATGGCGAGCTGCCTTTTGTGTTTCTATTCCTGCTTCCTTTCTGGTAAAGGAGCTTTGCACTTTATTTTCTTCCAGACGTGCACGGGCCTCTATTAGCTTGTCACTCAATGTTGAGCTTCTGGAGCGAGAGGATCTGGAAGTACGTGCAGTGTGCTTGGTGGATCTTTGAGATCTGGTCTCCTGCAGTTGATCAATGCGGAGTTCTGCCTTATACTGAGCATTTTGCACTAAGAGATCCCTTTGTTGGTTTAGTGCATGAGCCCTGGTCAGTTCTGCTGAAGAGCCCTCTACTGTATATTACAGTCCTGCAAGAAAGCTGTGTATTTTGTAAACAGCCGCTGGTACACGACAGATAAGCGATCTATAGAGTCTCTTAGTTCAGCTGGTTGATCATTAAAGTGTGACAAAACTGACATGCAGTGTAAGGTTTTGTCCCATAAGTCTGACAGAATGCTGGAGAGCTCATCTCTAGTGGTTTCATAGTTTTCTCTGAGTTTCTGTGTCGGTTTCATTGCACGTTTGGGTCTTACACTCGGCAATGTCTGCAGAATCTGCTCCCTGTACAACTGCGGATTCAGAGGCATGATGAATCTTCGTTGGTTCAGCCACAGAAAGGTGCTCAGAGTCTTTTGTAGACATTTTTCAAGTTTTCAAAAAATTGTACTGTCTCTTTAACCACTTAAGACCCGGACCTTTATGCAGGTAAAGGACCTGGACAGTTTTTGCGATTCGGCACTGCGTCACTTTAACTGACAATTGCGCGGTCGTGCGATATGGCTCCCAAACAAAATTTGCGTCCTTTTTTTCTCACAAATAGAGCTTTCTTTTGGTGGTATTTCATCACCTCTGCAGTATTTCTTTTTTGCGCTATAAACAAAAATAGAGCGACAATTTTGAAAAAAAATCAATATTTTTTACTTTTTGCTATAATAAATATCCCCCAAAAAGATAAAAAAAAAACGTGTTTTTTTTCCCTCAGTTTAGGCCGATAGGTATTCTTCTTCCTATTTTTGGTAAAAATCGCATTAACCGTTTATCGATTGGTTTGCGAAAAATTTATAGCGTTTACAAAAAAGGAGATAGTTTTATTGCATTTTTATAAAAAAAAAATGTTTTTACTACTAATGTCGGCGATCAGCGATATTTTTCGTGACTGGGACATTATGGCGGACACATCGGACAATTTTGACACAATTTTGGACCATCGTCATTTTCACAGCAAAAAATGCTATAAAAATGCATTGTTTACTTTGAAAATGACAGTGCAGTTTAGGAGTTAACCACTAGGGGGCGCTGTAGGGGTTATGTGTGACCTCATATGGTTTTCTAACTGTAGGGGGCGGGGCTGGACGTGTGATGTCATTGATCGTGTTTCCCTAAATTAGGGAACACACGATCAATGAAGCTGCCACTGTGAAGAATGGGGAAGCTGTGTTTACACACAGCTCTCCCCGTTCTTCAGCTCCGGGGACCGATCAAGGGACTCCAGCGGCGATCGGGTCTGCGGGTCCCACGGCCACGGTCACGGAGCTTTGGGCCGCGGTCACAGAGCTTCGGACCGGGTGCGCGCCCGTGACCCACGGCTGGGCACCTAAAGAGGACGTACAGGTACAATGGGGATCGAAAGTTTGGGCACCCCAGGTAAAAATTTGTATTAATGTGCATAACGAAGCCAAGGAAAGATGGAAAAATCTCCAAAAGGCATCAAATTACAGATTAGACATTCTTATATGTCAAAAAAAGTTAGATTTTATTTCCATCATTTACACTTTCAAAATGACAGAAAACAAAAAAATTGCGTCTGCTAAAGTTTGGGCACCCTGCAGAGTTATTATCTTGTACTGCCCCCTTTGGCAAATATCACAGCTTGTAAACGCTTTTTGTAGCCAGCCAAGAGTCTTTTAATTCTTGTTTGAGGTATCTTTGCCCATTCTTCCTTACAAAAGTCTTCCAGTTCTTTGAGATTTCTGGGCTGTCTGTCACGCACTGCTCTTTTAAGGTCTATCCATAGATTTTCAATTATGTTGAGGTCAGGAGATTGTGAAGGCCATGGCAAAACCTTCAGTTTACCCCTCTTGATGTAATCCCCCGTGGATTTTGAGGTGTGTTTAGGATCATTATCCATTTGTAGAAGCCATCCTCTCTTTAACTTCAGCTTTTTCACAGATGGCATCAAGTTACCATCCAAAATTTGCTGAAATTTTATTGAATCAATTTTTACTTCTACTCGTGAAATGTTCCCTGTGCCGATGGCTGCAATACAACCCCAAAGCATGATTGCTCCACCCCCATGCTTAACAGTTGGACAGGGGTTCTTTTCATTAAATTCTGTGCCCTTTCTTCTCTAAACGTACCTTTGCTCATTCCGGCCAAAAAGTTCTATTTCAACCTCATCGGTCCACAGAACTTGTTTCCAAAATGCATCAGGCTTGTCTATATGTTCATTTGCAAAGTTCAAACGATTTTTGTGGTGAGGACGTAGAAGAGGTTTTCTTCACATGACTCTTCAATGAAGACCATATTTGTACAAGTATCTCTTTATAGTGGAATAGTGTACCACAACTCCAGTGTCTGCCAGATCTTTCTGGAGGGATCGTGCAGTCAAACGTGGGTTTTGAATTGCCTTTCTCACATTTCTCACAACAGCTGTTCTGTCTGATATTTATCTTGGTCCTCCAGATCTTGCTTTAACTTCCACTGTTCCTGATGACTGCCATTTCTTAATTACATTCCGAACAGAGGATATTGACATCTGAAAACGCTTTGCTATCTTCTTATAGCCTTCTCCAGCTTTGTGAGCGTCAACTATTTTCAGTTTCAGTTTTCTAGACAACTGCTTAGAAGAACCCATGGTGCTGATTGTTGGGGCAAGGTCAGATGAGTCTGGGCATTTAAAACTTTTGAGATTGACATCACCTGGTCTTCCCAGAAGATGATTGAGAACAATTCATGACACTGGCAGGTCTAAGCTTTGCTATAAATTCTGCAGGGTGCCCAAACTTTCGCAGACCCCATTTTTTGTTTTCTGTAATTTTGAAAGTGTAAATGATGAAAATAAAATTGAACTTTTTTTGATATATTATAAGAATGTCTAATCTGTAATTTGATGCCTTTTGGAGATTTTTCCATCTTTCCTTGGCTTCGTTATGCACATTAATAAATTTTTTTACCTGGGGTGCCCAAACTTTCGATCCCCACTGTACGTGCTTGTGCCCAGCCGTGCCATTCTGCCGACGTATATGGGCAGGAGGCGGTCCTTAAGTGGTTAAGAAGACGGACAGCCGTTTAGACAGGTGGGGTAACACAGTTCAATGCAGAGAACAGTTTTTAACATTCACATGAGGTGCAGTAAGCTTGTGCGACCATGTGCTTTCACAAGATGGCGGATGGCACTGAGCTTGATTGCAGATAAGGCACACATATACACACAGCAGGCTGTAGGCTTCTATACATCTTTTGACTCCGATTGTTGTGAAGTGATTTATCCGTTGTGAGACCTCTATGCCTGGCCTGTATAAGCAGATATAATCACTGAGGACAATCCTTATCAGATAGCTTGAACTCACCAATAGCGATTCTATTTGCAGAAATTGCTTTAATCCAAACATCAGAATACATCAGCTGACAGGTTACAGCAGATGAACAGGTTGTAGTATTGTGCGGTCAAAAGATGATACTGCCTGTAGCTTACAATGCAGAATACATGTGCCCTTGTTACATGTGGCCTGTAAGCAGTCTCCATAGACAGGAAGTACAAACTGAGCAAGAAGGGTGGAGCATACACAGAAAGGAAGTGTGTCATAGATCCAACAAAAGAAAATACAGAAACTGCGCATTACCACAAAAGGTCACTAGATGGCAGCATGTAAACAAAACATAAGGTATATAGAAAATGCTTACAGGAGTTGTAAAGGAAAAAAAAAATTTTGCCTAAAATTAATGTCTGCAAGGTAGACAGAATAGTGTAATGATTCTGTTAAAAAACGAGTAAATACCTATTAAATTCCTTCATCTATATCACCTCCGGTGTTCTAGTTTCTGTTCTCTCATTCACTTCCTGGTTTGCTGCGCTCGTTCATGTAAGAACTACATTTCCCAGTATGAATTGCGGTACGCCCAGTAATTCACACCTCCTTGAAGTCCCTAACACGTAGAGAGCTTCCTGCCACACAGATGTAGTTCCCAGAATGGGGCGAGCACATCACTGACCACCGCAGTAAACGGTGGTCAGTAACAATCAGACAAGCAGGAAGTGAACAGAACAGAGAAGAAATAGAGCAACTTCTGAGCAAAAACGAACAATGAGGAAGTGAAAAGAGGAATGTCTGCAGGTAAAGGATGCTTATTATGAAAAAACATGTTTTCCTTTACAACCCCTTTAAGAGAAACAGTATTATATATAACAAATTATACACCGATTGGGCGGCACAACCGCAAAACAAAGGGCCTTAGGCAGTTCTGCTAGGTCTGCGATCACTTCCCCTCTGACAACTGGCTTTATCATGTCTTCAAGGAATTGACAGATGCCAAATGCTGCGACCGCAGGCTGAGCAACAGCACCAGCCATAGAAAGTGAGGCAATGACTCCAGCCTTTTATTCGCTGGATCCCTAAACACCTGAACATTGTCTATCGGACAAGTAAGACTTTTGTTCAGGGAAGAAACAGCAACGTCTACTGCTGGCACCTTCCACTTTTTAGTGAAATTTTTCCTCCATGGGGTAAAGTTGAGAAAACCTCTTAGGGGAATATAATGCCTGTCTGGATGATCCCAGTCGGCATAAATAAGTTGCTCCAGCAACAGCTGCATAGGAAAAGTATGCAAACCCTGAGGAGGCTTTAGGGAACTCAGGGAGGAAAAAGGAATTTCACCCTTTTCCGTCAAGGGTAACTTATATTCAAAGCGTACTTCCTCAGTGAGTGATGGCATCAACAATCTCTGAGACTGCGAAGCTGGGAAGGGCTCCTCTGGGAAGGGCCGGACTGGCCTACCGGGATCCCGGGAAAATTCCCGGTAGGCCGCCTTCTGTCAGTCAAATCAATCAGCTGCGGGCCGCCACCGCGGCCGCCATCGCTGCCGCACTTTGCAATTATGCAGGGGTGGACGCCTGCCCTATGCTTAGCTGCAGTCACTGCAGTGTCATGTATAATATCAGTAAAAAGCAGCGGCGGGCCGGCCGCCGGTGGGTTGCGACCGCCATGCTCGCCACCGCACTTTCCTTCCCATCTAACCCGCTGTGTGGACTGGAGTGATCATGTGTCTGAGGGAGGGGAGGAGCCGAGCAGGAGAACGGAACGTCAGATCTAGTTCCATCGTCCCGTGCGGCGCCAGCGCCGCCCACTATGTTTCTCCTGCAGGGTCACGTGTAAAGGCAGAGGAGAAGAAGTCAACGGCGCCGGACACCCTTGGAGCACAAGGTGAACAAATAGATTTTAATGAAATCTGTATAATGTATCTTTCTCTCACCATATAACGGTGCACCCCCCCCCCCCCCCCGGGTCCCCCCCTCCTCTCTCTGTCACCTACCTTTGCTGCCCCTAAAAATTGTAAACTGTATAATAATCTCAGAGAGAGGGGAGGGGGGGAGTGCACCGTGCAATGGTGAGAGAGAGAGAGAGATTATACAGATTACAATTTGCAGGGGCAGAAAAGGTGCACCATGCAACCCACCTCTCTCTCTGTCACCTTTGCTGCCCCTGCAAATTGTAATCTGGACTGTATAATCTCTCTCTCACCATTGCATGGTCAACACCCCCCCCCCCCTCTGTCACCTACCTTTTCTGCCCCTGCAAATTGTAATCTGTATAATCTCTCTCTCTCTCACCATTGCACCCCTCTCTCTCACCATTGCAGCCCGGCCCCTCTCTGGCTCTCTCATGGATTCCTTTTTTGTTTTAAAGCATGTAAAAATAAATGTGCATTTATAATTGTTTCGGGCTGCTGCAGAGCATTGCACCCCCCTCTCTCTCTCACCTTTGCAGCCCCTCTCTGGCTCTCTCTCGTGAATTTCTTTTTTTTTTAGGTAAAAATAAATGTGCATTTATAATTGTTTTGACCTGCAGACCATTGCACCCCCCCTCTCTCTCTCACCATTGCACCCCCCCTCTCGCCATTGCACCCTCTCTCTCTCTCATCATTGCACCCTCTTTCTCTCACCATTGCACCCCTCTTTCTCACCATTGCAGCCCGGCCCCTCTCTGGCTCTCTCATGGATTTTTTTTTAACCACTCAAGGACCTTGCCTGTTTTTCAGATTTGGCGTTTACAAGATTGAAACAGTTTTTTTTGCTAGAAAATTATTTAAAACCCCCAAACATTATATATATTTTTTCTAACACCCTAGAGAATAAAATGGCGGTCATTGCAATACTTTTTGTCACACCGTATTTGCGCAGTGGTCTTAAAAGCGCACTTTTTTTGAGAAAAAATATTCACTTTTTAGAATTAAAAAATAAGACAACCGTAAAGTTAGCCCAATTTTTTTAAATATTGTGAAAGATAATGTTACGCCGATTAAAATGATACCCAACATGTCAACAAAATTGCGCCCGCTCGTGGAATGGCGTCAAACTTTTACCCTTAAAAATCTCCATAGGCGACGTTTAAAATATTCTACAGGTTGCATCTTTTGAGTTACAGAGGTCTAGGGCTAGAATTATTGTTCTCGCTCTAATGATCGCGGTGATACCTCACTTGTGTGGTTTGAACACAGTTTTCATATGTGGGAGCTACTCACGTATGCGTTCGCTTCTGCGTGTAAGCTCGTCGTGTACTTAAAAGTGGGGTATGCCTGTGTATATATATATATATATATATACAATGTATGTGCTTTCATTTGTGTCATATCTTTACATAATACACTCTTCAAATGTGCTTTAAAATGTTTTTCCTTTTTATGAACAAGAAAATAATAACGTTATACTGTGGGGCTGGTATGAAATTATTCCCAGGGCTGGTTTTCATTCCCAGTCCGGCCCTGCATCTGGGACTGAGTCTCCAACTGAGGAACCAGCTTCCTGCCCCTCTAATGGGTCCTCTAAGGGTACATCCGAATCTTCTGCCCACTCCTGCTCTGCAGATGATAGACCCGAGACAGGGGAAAGGGGAAAGGGGATTTTTCCCCAGCCCGAGAGGAGGACGCAAACAGATTAGCTAACTTCCCCTCTAAACCAGCCAAAGCCGTAGCTAAGTCATCCTTAGTGACATACACAGAGGCTGGAATGTTGGAGGTAGCTACAATGCCTGACAAGTCTAAGGGCTCAGCCTGATCAGCCGTTTCAGGTCTTTCACGGGAGAGCGATACTGTGGTGGCACGACTAGGATTCCCAGGTGCCTTTGCACCCCTTTTCCCTGATCTTGTTCCCCTCTTACGGGAATACATAGTCCTAAGCACAAAGCAGAGGTACTGTCACCATGCATCTATAGCTGAGCTCAGTCTTAGCAATGGTAAATATGCCGCTATCAATGCTACAGCAGATGCTAAGTAGATGGGTCCTGAGTATGCCTGTACCCACACCATCGCTTACATGCCCTTAGAACTGTGTCTGTGTCCTGACCATCAGCCACCATCTGCACATACAGTCTCAGTCAGCTTAAATAGACTGCTGCTCCGCACCAGCGCCGTGAAAACATGTGCACACAGGAGATGCTGCGACCCTCCCTCCAGTGACGTCATCTCTGCCAGAGGAAGAGGAAGAATTTTTCACCCGCGCGATCCAAAAGCATATCAACTGTTACCATAATGGTATTATAACAATTGGAAGAAGGCAGTTCGACAATAAAATCCAGAGACAATGCTTCCCAAAATTTTGTAGGAATAGGTAAAGGCATCAGCAAGCCATAAGGTGGTCTTCACTCACGCTTAGATCTTATACAGACCTCACAGGTCGATACGTAATCTTTTATGGTGGTTCTCATATTGGGCCACCAGAAATAACGTTGAATCAGATCAGTGTTTTTTTCTATTCCAAGATGACCCGCTAGGGGAGCATCATGTAGAACTTTTAGTATATGGATAACCATAGAAGGAGGAATATAAAGTTGAGTATGCTTGTAAAAAAACTTCTTCATCTTGCGTTAAGCCCTGAGGAATGGTAGTATCTTGCGTATTTAAACTTTGTTTAAGTAATTGTTTTAGATTGAGATTAGCAAGCATAAATTTATGAGAGGGAATGAGAAGAGAAGGAGAGGGAAGTTCTTCAATGGGTTCTGAAAGTCTAGAAAGAGAATTCACTTTACCAATTTTTGCACCTGGCCTGTAGGTGATCAAAAAAAATCGAATCTATCAAAAAAGAGACTCCCCCGTACTTGTCTAGAGGAAAGGGTTTTGTTGGACTTGAGATATTGTAGATTACGATGATCAGTATAAATCATTAACTGTTGCCAGTTCTCTAAGGCCCCGTACACGCGGTCGGACAAAACCGATGAGAATGGACCGAGGTTCAGTTTCATCGGTCCAAACCGACCGTGTGTATAGCCCATCAGTCTGTTTTTCTTCGGTCCAAAATTTTAAAACATGCTTCAAAACCGAACCGATGGACCGCTGCCCGATCGGTCCAAACCGATGGTTAGTACAGAAAAGCATCGATTCAAAACCCGCGCATGCTCAGAATCAAGTCGACGCATGCTTGGAAGCATTGAACTTCGTTTTATTCAGCACTTCGTGTGTTTGACGTCACCGCGTTCTGACCCGGTCGGTTTTTGGAACGATTGGTGTGTACGCATATCAGGCCGTCAGGCCACTTCAGTGGTGAACCAATGAAAACAGTCCGTCGGACCATTCTCATCGGTTTTGTCCGACCGTGTGCCTAAGGCGCATTTAATTGCAAGCAATTCTTTTTCACCAATAGGGTAGTTACATTCAGCTGGATTTAAGATCTTTGAAAGAAATGCAACAGGATGAAGTGGTGAATTGAAAGCAGAACGCTGAGAGAGTATAGCGCCTAGGGCACTTTGTGAAGCATCAACTTCCAATACGAAATTATAATTGGAATTAGGAAGCTGGAGAATTGGAGCAGTAGTAAAACAATGTTTTAATTGTTAGAAAGTCGTCTGGGCAGCTTTTGACCAGGTAAATTTTACCAAGGAACTGGTAAGTTGGGTGAGGGGCTTCACGAGTAAAGAATTTTTTTTTATACACTTTCTGTAGAAGTTAGGGAAGCCCAAAAAGCTCTGTATGGCCTTTTTGCAAGTAGGTGTAGGCCAATTCAAAATGCAAGTTACCTTGGACTGATCCATTTGTATGCCTTTTGGAGAGATAATAAAGCCGAGGAAGGAAATAGTGGTTTGTTCAAAGACACATTTCTCAAGTTTGGCGTATAGGGAATGAGCTCTGTCGAGAAGGTCTCTGAAAATGTCATTCACAAAGCTTTGGAAAGTTGCTGGAGCATTGCACAAGCCAAAGGGCATGACAGTATATTCGAAGAGTCCATAACGTGTGCGGAAGGCGGTCTTCCATTCATTGCCCGATTTAATACGAATCAAATTGTAAGCGCCTCTAAGATCGAGTTTAGTGAATATAGTAGAAGCCTGCAATCTTTTAATCAATTCGGGAATGAGTGGAAGAGGGTAGCGATTTTTCACTGTGACTTTATTCAAGGCGCAATAGTCTATTATAGGTCTGAGACTACCATCTTTGTTCCTGACAAAAAACATTCCAGCACTGGCAAGAGAAGTGGAGGGTTTAATAAAACCTTTTTTTAGATTGTCCTGTAAATATTTCTTTAAATGTTGAAGTTCAGGTTGAAGAGTAGATCCTGCCCGTAGGTATAGGGCTACCTGGCAATAATTCAATAGGACAATCATATATCCTATGAGGAGGCAATTCTGCATTCTTCTCACTGAACACATCAGTAAATTCATGATAGTGAGATGCAGTGGCGGCTGGTGAAGTTTTAGGACCCCTTTTGACCCATCCCACTTCTCATAATCCCCACCCAGGGCAGGACTTAGGGTGGGGGGGCCCCTGGGCTTGAGTGTTGAAGGGGCCCCCTGGAGCCGAGAATTGGGGGGGATCGAAGTTGTTGAGCGGGGGGGGGGGCGAATTGAAGTTGTTGAGCGGGGGGGAGCGCATTAAAGTTGTTGTTGAGCGGGGGGGGGGGGGGGATTTTGCAGTTGTTGAGGGGGGGAGTGCCTCTCACCTGTGCCAACAGCCGGGGCCACAGACTGTCATTAGCCCGGCTGTCGGCTTTCTTCCCTTCAGCAGCCACAGTACTCCACATACCACTCCGGTTCCTCCTGCTTCCGTGCTGCCTCCTCTTGCAGTGCGGGAAAATTAACCCTTTTGCGGGACTGCGGGAAGAAGCTGTCTGTGCGGGAAAGTCCCACAGAATCCGTGCGTGTTGGGAGGTATGCGCAGAGCCGCCATCAGGAATTTTGGGGCCCCTTGCACAGCTTAAGGTAAAAAATAAATAAAAAAAAGGGGGGTTGCCGTCCGGGGCCCTGGGGGCCTCCGGACCCCTAAAAAAAAAGGGGGCCCCCTATTGGGTGGGGCCCCTGGGCTTGAGCCCAGTCAAGGCCAATGGTAAGTCCGGCCCTGTCCCCACCCCTTATATAATTCACCCTCTATTCCACTAACTTCCACCCATAGTGTCAGGAGTATACAGCTCAGCATCACAGGACAGAGTATACAGCCCCAGCATCACAGGACAGAGTATACAGCCCCAGCATCACAGGACAGTGTATACATCCCCAGAATCACAGGACAGAGTATACAACCCCAGCATCACAGGACAGAGTATACAACCCCAGCATCACAGGACAGGGTATAACACCCCAGCATCACAGGACAGGCTATAACACCCCAGCATCACAGGACCACGTATACAACCCCAGCATCACAGGACAAAGTATACAACCCCAGCATCACAGGACAGAGTATACAACCCCAGCATCACGGGACAGAGTATACAACCCCAGCATCACGGGACAGAGTATACAACTCAGCATCACGGGACAGAGTATACAACCCCAGCATCACGGGACAGAGTATACAACCCCAGCATCACGGGACAGAGTATACAACTCAGCATCACAGGACAGAATATGAAACCCCAGCATCACAGGACAAAGTATACAACCCCAGCATCACAGGACAAAGTATACAACCCCAGCATCACAGGACAGAGTATACAACCCCAGCATCACGGGACAGAGTATACAACCCCAGCATCACGGGACAGAGTATACAACTCAGCATCACGGGACAGAGTATACAACCCCAGCATCACGGGACAGAGTATACAACCCCAGCATCACGGGACAGACTATACAACCCCAGCATCACGGGACAGAGTATACAACTCAGCATCACAGGACAGAGTATACAGCTCAGCATCACAGGACAGAGTACATACCCCCCAACTGTAAACATGCAGCACGTCACGCCAAAAAGTGGGTGTGGCCAGACTGTTATCAGTGGAAGGGGCATGGTTAAACAAAACCAATCCCCCCTACCACCATCCCTCTCCCCATCATTACACAGGACCCCTTCCTCAACACTACCCCCCATTGTTACACAGGACCCCCTCCCTCCTACTAACCCCACCATTAAACACAGAGAGGTTATTTGTTTAGGGTGGAGAGGCAGGGATGGGGGGTGTTTAGGGTGGAGAGGCAGGAAGAGAGGTTATTTGTTTAGGGTGGAGAGGCAGGGATGGGGGGTGTTTAGGGTGAAGAGGCAGGAAGAGAGGTTATTTGTTTAGGGTGGAGAGGCAGGGAGGGGGTGTGTTTAGGGTGGAGAGGCATGGAGGGGGGTGTTTTGGGTGGAGAGGCAGGGAGGGGTGTGTTTAGGGTGGAGATGAAGGGAGGGGTGTGTTTAGGGTGGAGAGGCAGGGAGGGGGGTGTTTAGGGTGGAGAGGCAGGGAGGGGGGTGTTTTGGGTGGAGAGGCAGGGAGGGGGGTGTTTAGGGTGGAGATGCAGGGAGGGGGGTGTTTAGGGTGGAGATGCAGGGGGGTGTTTTGGGTGGAGATGCAGGGAGGGGGGGTATTTAGGGTGTAGATGCAGGGAGGGGGTGTTTAGCTGCTGTTGCCGCACTCCACAAGTCGCAGAGTCAGTGAGCCCCAGTGCCGGGAAGCTGAAAGTGACGTGAAAAAGCAGAAAAAGCACCGCCCAATCACCCTCCGGTCCGGCCAATAAAAACGACAGAGCAGGAGCCAGGGACAAATCAGTGGCGAGTGGGAGTGTGTGTGGGTGCACAGCTTGCGCCCTGCACACACCCTAAACACAGGCAATTCAGCTTCCCAGCTTGCAATCAGTTGATTGCAAGCTGGGAAGCTTCCCATAGACTGCCGTGTGTCCGGTGCCTGGACGCTCTTAAAGTGACCTTTTTTTTTTGGTCAAAAGCTTGGGGGGGGGGGTGGCGCCCAGGCGCCCCCTATGGACGGGCCGCCACTGTTGAGATGGTATCTCCTGCGGAGCAAGATGAAGCAATGGAGCAACTTGATAGCAAGTCTTTTTACAATAAGGAGATTGCAGAAGTACAGTTCCTTGGTCCCAAAGGAGAGTGGGCATATGCAGCTTAAGCCATGGTAGGCCCAATACAACAGGGAAGAGAGGAGATGGAATAACATCATAGGACAAAAATTCACTGTGATTATCTCCACAAGTTGTCAATAGAGGTTGAGTTTGATATAAGATAGGCCCTGTAACGGTCACCACTGTTTACGACCTTCCATCAACCCACGACAGCTTATCAACCCACGATAGCTTATGACCTAATCACTCCTCCTGAGAAGTCACATTCCTTCATTAACAGAATTCAAACAAAACACCATCACACAATGTTTTCCCCTCAATCCACATCTGTAGACAGACGGTCTGTCTCCGACAGAAAGGTATTCACACCTGAGCATCCAAAGGCTTTACACAGTGTTATCACACAATGAAAGGCCTTTCAAGAGTCAGCCTCATTTAACATGTCAACAGTCTACACAGAGATGAGTCATAGAATAAACCAACACTTTGCAATATCTCCTGCAATATGAGCTATCAGTAATGTCCCCTGTCCTGTAATTTAGGATATAATTTCTCAGTCACCCTATGGCCCTATCGGACATAAGGTGACCCTAGACATAAGACTCCTTGGCGACACCGGTACAGGAGTACCCCTCATCCTTCCAAAGTCTCTGTTTGTCACGGGTCATTCCGTTACAGGCCCTGATGAAAAAGTTGTTCCATCAATAAAACTCACAGAAAGGGGAGATGATTTCTTCAAATGTGGAATTTTTTGTGAAGAGACAAGGCCTGAATCAATGAAGTTACCACAAGCGCCTGTATCCAACATAGCATTAACAGGAATTATAACTTGATCCCACTGTAAAATAAGAAGTTAAAAAATATAAGGGGTGTGCTTGGAAACAAAACGAGTCAATTTGCAAAGGTGAATTGGCTTATGTTCGTCCTTTTTCTTTTTTACAAGAGGACAGGAGGAGATGACATTGTCCGATGAGGCACAATAAAGGCAAAGATTCAATGAGCGTCGACGGGCCCTCTCAGATGAGGTAAGTGGAGCACGTACAATCCCAATGTCCATTTTTCATCAAATGAGGTCAAACTCAATATTTGGGGTATAGGGACAGGTGTTGTGGGACTTGATTGACATTCAGCTCGTCTCTCTCTTAACCTACGATCTATAGTAATAGAACGTTGTATGATGTCATTAAGAGATTGAGGGAGATCTGCTCTAGCCAACTCATCCTTGAGTGGTTCGAGGCCGAGGCGAAATTGGTTACGGAGAGTAACATCAGTCTCGAGAGCCCACCTCTGAAATTCCTCTATGAAGTCCTCAACTGGTCGTCTACCTTGTTTGAGGTTCCTAATAGCATTTTCAGCAGTGTGTTGCTTATTGAAGTCATCATAGAGCAAGGACATAGTTGCCAAAAATTGTGGACAAGAATTTAGGATTGGATCCTCTTTTTCTAGGTAGGTATTTGCCCAAGCACAAGGTTCTCCAGTTAAATTGGATATAAGGGTGAGCACCTTAATACTATCATTGGGGAAAGTGCGAGGGCGTAGTTCAAACATTTATTTACAAGCATTAATGAATCCTCTATAGGCAATTAATATTTGCGTAGGAGAGGCAAGTATAGCTCAGCTGAGTTGAGAGTGTATGTCCCTTTAAGATATTCTACAGCGGACAGCTGAAGACACATTAAGTAATCCCAGGCAGCAAGATAGTATTCAATAATCCAGATTAAAATACAGTACTTGATAAGGGCAATATGTGAAGCAGTATAAATGATGTAAAGATGCTACTTATGCCGAGGATGAGTGTTGTAGTATCATAGCCAGTGTTGCTCATCTTCCTTTAAAAAAGTAATTAGTTACAGTTACAAATTACTTGTTCGAAAAAGTAATTGAGTTAGTGACTCAGTTACTTAATTGGCAAAGTAATTAGTTTCTCAGCAAAGAAACTGACTTTTTTTTTTTTTATATTCTACAATGCAATTACGTTCTATAACATTTTTAATATCAAAGATGTTTATATTAACTGATTGAAGAATAAAAACACACTGAATCTATATTGTACAGTTTTGCTGCCTGGGCAGGTGGAGTGTGATGATGATATTAATAATTGTACACAGTATTGCATTTGCTGGGCCTGCCATATACTGTACTGTACTATACTGTATAACTGCACTACAAAATTCCTTTACAAATAATGCATATTTTAAAATGTTATTAGTAATAACATTTTAAAATATGCATTATTTGTAAAGGAATTTTGTAGTGCAGTTATACAGTATAGTACAGTATATGGCAGGCCCCGTTTACACTGAGGGCCCAATCCTGGTACTGGTGGCAGACTGACCTAGGGGCATTCCACTATTGGACAGAGTGACATGCTGGGGATTGTACTGGGGGAGAGTCTGAACGGGGGGGGGGGGGGGGGGGGGGGTAGAACCTGGGGGGGGCGGTCTCCACCAACTCCAGTTGGAATGCCTCTCCCTCTCATCTCTATCCTGGGCTGCACAGAGAGAGGGGGGGGATAGAACCTGGGGGGGGGGGGGGGCGGTCTGCACCAACTCCAGTTGGAATGCCTCTCCCTCCCATCTCTATCCTGGGCTGCACAGAAAGAGAGGTGAGTCACAGTGTCCAGCATCCCTTTACACGTGCTCTGGGCTGCCCCTGCTCTAGATGTTTTATGGCATGATAGATTGCATAGGATACACAGCCCCTGCCCATCTCCTGTACTATGTCTGCAGTCTCTGACCATCTCCTTTACTATGTCTGCAGTCTCTGACCATCTCCTGTACGATGTCTGCGGTCTCTGACCATCTCCTTTACTATGTCTGCAGTCTCTGACCATCTCCTGTATCATGTCTGTAGTATGTCTGGGGGCTCTTTCTAACAGACTCCCAGGTTAATTAAGATTTTGTGGGGGAGCATATCTGTGGTTGAGTCATTGCCATAGAAACATTTATAAAGGGGAGGAGTTAGTAAAATGACCAAGCCCATGTGGGTTCGCCAGAAATATTTCTGCACCCAGGCGCCTTTGACCCTAGGATCGGCCCTGGGAAGAATCCGTTTGTTTTTTCATTCAGCTCACTGAAAACTGTCTACGGCCAACCTAACAGTGGCCTGCACTACATTATATACACTATGGGCCAGATTCACAAAGAGTTACGCCGGCGTATCAGTAGATACGCCGACGTAACTCCGAATCTAAGCCCGTCGTATGTTTAAGTGTATTCTCAAACTGAGATACACTTAAACATGCCTAAGATACGACGGCCTGCGCTGTCGTATCTTAGGGTGCAATATTTACGCTGGCCGCTAGGTGGCGCTTCCATTGCGGTTGGCGTAGAATATGCAAATGAGTCGTTACGCCAAATCACGAACGTACGCTTGCCCGTCGCAGTAAATTTTACGCCGTTTCCGTAAGAGATACGTGGCGTAAAGATAAAGCTGCCCCCTAGGTGGCGTATCCAATGTTAAGTATGGCCGTCGTTCCCGCGTCGCAATTTGAAAATGTTACGTTGTTTGCGTAAGTCGTCTGTGAATAGGGCTGGACGCCATTTACGTTCACGTCGAAACCAATGACTTGCGACGTCATTTACCGCAATGCACGTCGGGAAATTTTAGGGACGGCGCATGCGCAGTACGTTCGGCGCGGGAACGCGCCTAATTTAAATGATCCACGCCACCTACCTGGATCATTTGAATTAGGCGGGCTTGCGCCAGGGAATTTACGCTACGCCGCCGCAACTTTACAGGCAAGTGCTTTGTGAATCAAGCACTTGCCCGTAAAACTTGCGGCGGCGTAACGTAAATGCGATACGTTACGCCGCCGCAGATCTACGTGAATCTGCCCCTAAAAAAAATGTGGCGCACTTCGGCAAAAATTGTGTGTGGGTTATATACCCACACACAATTTTTGACGAAGTGCGCCACATTTTTTTTTCTCCATGTCTAGGGCCCACTTTTGATCTTACACACGGCCCATTGATTTCATGATACACCCCTGACTGCATGTAAGCCTATTTGGCACACACAGCAGACATCCCAAGTCTCCCACGAATCGTGGGAGTCTCATCCATTTGGCTGCGGGCTTCTGGACACCCACGGCAATCTCCCGACTCCGTCCCACCCCCTCCCCTGGCCAAAGACAGAAGACAGAGCAGCCCGAATAGAGTACGGCCGTGCTGGCCGTTCAGGCTGCTCTGTCTTCTGTCTGTGGCCAGGGGAGAGTTTGGGATGGAGCTGGGAGCGCTCCACTGGTGGACACCAAGGCTGTGCTGGTGGACACTTAAAGGTGGCACTGAAGGACACTGATGGGCTGAACTGGTGGGCACTGATAAGCTGCACTGGTGTGCACTGATGAGGTGGCACTGATAGGCTGCACTGGTGGGCAGTGAAGAGGTGGCACTCATGGACACTGATAGCCTGCACTGATGGGCTACACTGGTTGACAATGATGAGGCTGCACTGGTGGACACTGTTAGACTGCACTGGTGGGCACTGATGAGGTGGCACTGATGGGCTGCACTGGTGGGCACTGATAGGCTACATTGATAGACACTGATAGGCTGCACTGGTGGGCACTGATGGGCTGCCCTGGTGGACACTGATAGGCTACACTGATGGACTGCACTGGTGGACACTGATAGGCTGCACTGGTGGGCACTGATAGGCTGCACTGCACTGGTGAACACTGATAGGCTACACTGATGGACACTGATAGGCTGCACTGGTGGGCACTGAGGGACACTGATTGGCTGCACTAATGGACGCTGATGGGGCTCCACTGGTGGACACCAAGGCTGTGCTGGTGGACACTAAAAGGTGGCACTGACGGACACTGATGGGCTGAACTGGTGGGCACTGATAAGCTGCACTGGTGTGCACTGATAGGCTGCACTGGTGGGCAGTGAAGAGGTGGCACTCATGGACACTGATAGCCTGCACTGATGGGCTACACTGGTTGGCAATGATGAGGCTGCACTGGTGGACACTGATGAGGTGGCACTGATGGGCTGCACTGGTGGGCACTGATAGGCTACATTGATGGACACTGATAGGCTGCACTGGTGGGCTGAATTGGTGGACACTGATAGGCTACACTGATGGACACTGATGGGCTGCACTGGTGGACACTGATAGGCTGCACTGGTGGGCACTGATAGGCTGCACTGCTGAGCTGCACTGGTGAACACTGATAGGCTACACTGATAAACACTGATAGGCTGCACTGGTGGGCACTGAGGGACACTAATTGGCTGCACTAATGGGCACTGATGGGGCTCCACTGGTGGACACCAAGGCTGTGCTGGTGGACACTAATAGGTGGCACTGAAGGACACTGATGGGCTGAACTGGTGGGCAGTGGGCACTGATAGGCTGCACTGTTGGGCAGTGAAGAGGTGGCACTCATGGACACTGATAACCTGCACTGATGGGCTACACTGGTTGGCAATGATGAGGCTGCACTGGTGGACACTGATAGACTGCTCTGTGGGCACTGATGGGCTGCACTGGTGGGCACTGATGGGCTGCACTGGTGGACACTGATAGGCTGCACTGGTGGGCACTGATAGGCTGCACTGATGAACACTGATAGGCTGTACTGCTGAGCTGCACTGGTGAACACTGATAGGCTACACTGGTGGGCACTGAGGGACACTGATTGGCTGCACTAATGGACACTGATGGGGCTGCACTGGTGGGCGCTGATGAGGTGGCACTGATAGGCTGAACTGGTGGGCACTGATAGGCTGAACTGGTGGGCACTGATGGGCTGCACTGGTAGGCACTGATGGGCTGCACTGGTGGGCACTGATGGACACCAATAGGCTGCACTGATGGACACTGATAGGCTGCACTGGTGAGCACTGATAGGTTGCACTGATGGGCTGCGCTGGTAGGCACTGATTGACACTGCTAGGCTGCACTGATGGACACTGATAGGCTGCATTTAATTGGCACTGTGAAGGCTGCATTTCCTTGGCACTGGTAAGGCTGCTTTTTATTGGGGTGGGGGGTGTAACATGTGGCTTTTACTATGTCATGCGTTTAGAGGGCCTAAACAGATGCCCTGTGTGCATGAAGCCTAAAGCTGAGTGAACAAAAAAAATATGAAACATTTTAAAGCCCCGCCATAACTGCAAATGTGCACGTGTCCAGCGCGCATATGTTAAACACTGATTGCAGCACACATGTGAGAGATTACTGTGCAACATTTCTAGTATCACACTTCACACTTAGCCTAGGTTCACACTAAGATTTAATTCGCACAATGTCATTCCCGCATGTCAGTGCGACTTCGGGGGCTATTTCAGAGACATCTGTGCAGGTTCCTGCATACATGTCTATACAAATCACACCCGAAGTCGCCAAAAGTAGTACAGAAATTACTTTTGGGAATCAGTACGGCGTCACACCGATTGGGACGGTGCCATTCCCGGCAATAGCTGCCGATTTGGCATGCGATTTGACATGTCAAACCACATGCCAAATCACTGCAATATGAACCTAGCTTTACTGTAAACCAGTTTGTCGCCATTTTACGGTGCATATCATCTTTTATAAAAAATGAATTTGAGTGTATTGTTCACCTTATAAATGTGTGTTTGATAAACGGCTGATCAAGTCTTGCATGACCATAAAAAGTTGCAACGGCCACCACTTTATTCTCCATAGCCTCTGCTTTCAGAAGATAACCTTCGAGGCTTCTAATTAATTTTCTAGGGGGGAGGGATGCAGATTTTAATGTGAAAAATGTAAAATCGCCACGGGCAGCAAAGGGTTGAAGACAATTGTGAAAGGCGAAACCTGTTTTAAAGTGGAGGTTCACCCAAAAAGTTGATTTTTAACCTTAGATTGATGCTCATTTTGTCAAGGGGAATCGGGTGTTTTTTTTTAAATCGAAGCCGTACTTACCGTTTTAGAGAGCGATCTTCTCCGCCGCATCCGGGTATGGGCTGCGGGACTGGGCGTTCCTATTTGATTGACGGGCTTCCGACGGTCGCATACATCGCGTCACGATTTTCCGAAAGTAGCCGAACGTCGGTGCGCAGGCGCCGTATAGAGCCGCACCGACGTTCAGCTTCTTTCGGCTACTCGTGACGCGATGTGTGCGACCGTCGGAAGGCTGTCAATCAAATAGGAACGCCCAGTCCCGCAGCCCATACCCGGAGAAGATCGCTCTCTAAAACGGTAAGTACTGCTTCGATTTTAAAAAAAACACCTGATTCCCCTTGACAAAATGAGCCTCAATCTAATGTTACATTTTTTTTTTTTCGGGTGAACTCCCGCTTTAAAATTAATTAAAAAAAAAAGAAGAAAAAAAAAGCCCATTTATGGCCCACCTCGCTTGCGTTGACAATTGTGAGAGAACACAAAGGGTACATTTGCTTGCTGTGGCCATTTTGTTCATATTGTATTATGTGCTCAACCAACAGCTTTTGTCACGACAGTATGTTTGGTTTGGCATATGTTGGCACACGCTGGGCATGAATAACTAAGAAATGCATCGCCCTATAATAGAAAAGGGACAGGCTTGAGCCATGATAATTCCAGCATGAGTCGATACAAGAAAGGCAGAGTGCAAGCATTTATCTTCTTGTTTAGCTCCTGCAGCCCCCCTCGTCACGTTACAGGAAGGATAGACGGGTGTTATTTGCTGACATCAATTGTTAGCAGCCAATGAAACCTCGCCCTCCATTCTCCAATGACCCTGATCCGGAGCTCAGCCAATGTGCACGTCTGGTGGGCGGTACCGGGGAAGGATGCGGCCTGTGTGGGCTTCCAGGCGTTTTGACGGCGGAAGTAAATGAGATCTGGGAATCGGATTTGGAGGCGAAGAGGAGTACCTTAGGATAAAACGTACGTAAAAAGCGAATAGCTTGTGTATGGTTCTGAACGAGAAGAGTACTAGTCACCGGATAGGTGCGCCCACCTTTTAGTTAGAACGCTAACGCGTTTTCTATTATCTATCCATTGGCGGCGCCGTGGTTATTAACATGTTATTCGGGTTCGTGAAGAAATGAATTGGGGGGGCTAAATGTCTGCGCTTTAAAATGGACTGATTGGTGTGTTGAGCCTGCTGACAAGGCTAAAGAAGGAAATTCATAGACCCCCTTTGTTGCCTTAGGCACTATGAGAGTATCTGTTTATCATCAGGTTTGGTTTTGAATGGAAAGATGTAAATTGCGGAATGAACATTTCCTGGTGTATGTATTTTAGGCCACATTTACGCTTAAGCATTTCAGGAACGTGGGCAAAGATGCAGCAAACAAATACTGCAAAATATGCCTCGCACTTGCAGTGCCATTGGATTGTACACCCTGTTGAAGTGTCAGCCCCAGAAGGATTTACTCTCTTAAAGTGGAGGTTCACCCAAAAAATCAATTTGTAACATTAGATTGAGGCTAATTACAGGAAGCAGAATCGATGCGGTACTTACCGTTTTAGAGATCGATGTTCTCCGTGGCTTCCGGGTATGGGCTGCGGGACTGGGTGTTCCTATTTGATTGACAGCCTTCCGACGGTCGCATGCAGCGCGTCACCAGTTTCCGAAAGTAGCCGAACGTTGGTGCACAGGCGCTGTATAGAGCCGCACCGACGTTCGGCAACTCGTGACGCGCTGTATGCGACCATACCCGGAAGCGGCGGAGAACCTCTATCTCTAAAACGGTAAGCACTGCATTGATTTAAAAAAAAACACCCGATTCTGCTTCACGTAATTAGTCTCAATCTAATGTTAAAAAATGTTTTTCGGGTGAACCCCCGCTTTAATGACCAGGCCATTTTTTTTTTTTTGCGATACGGCACTGTGTCACTTTTGACAATTGTGCTGTCATGCGACACTGTACACAAACAACCCCCCCCCCCCCCCAAATAGCTTTCCTTTGGTGGTGTTTGATCACCTCCTGCGGTTTTTATTTTTTGTGCTATAATCAATAAAAGCAGACAATTCTTCCTCAGTTTAGGCCAATATGTATTATTTTTCATATTTTTGGTAAAAAGAATCGCAATAAGCGTATATTAATTGGAAAGTTATAGCGTCTACAAAATAGGGGATATTTTTTATGGCTTTTTTTTTTTTTACTAGTGATGGAGGTGATCAGCAATTTTTAGCGGGACTACAACATTGCGGCAGACAGGTTGGACACCTTTTTTGGGACCAGTGACAATTATTACAGTGATCAGAGCTAAAAATGTACAGCTATTCGTGCAGCCGAGCCAACTTGCCACAGTAGAACTGTGGCGGCTGGTTGGCAAGGGGTTAATGTCCATCATGCCATAAGAACATACCTAAAACATTTAATATAAACACAAAAGGATTGTGGAAAAGTTTTAGGCCTCATGCACTCTGGACATTTTTACCGTTGCTTTTAGGGGCGTCTGGTGCGTGTTTTTTTTTGCCTCTAAACACCTTTCCATGTTAGCCCATTTAGTGGCAGGAGCTTTTAAAGGCAGGAACAAATCCCATTGCTAGTGTGCTCAGGAGCAGCTGTAAGGCTGCATTCACATTACAGCATTTTGAAACACGGGCGGATCTGCCCATGATTTGACAGCGCTGAGGTGTGAATGACAAATCGCGGGACTCGCATTCGAGATACCGTTTATTTAAATGACACCTCAAATTGCGGTGTGGGTCTGCTGCTATTGTCGTGCAATAAAATGTGCTACGATTGTGGAAATCTGCATCCTGGGACGCATGTTGCCTAAAAATGGTTCAGGAGCTAATTTTGGGCGACATTCGTCCCGTGATTGCAGCACATTTTATGGCACGACAATCGCGGCAATCCCACACTGCGGTTTGAGGTGTCATTCAAATGGTATCTTGAATGCGAGTCCCGCGTTTTCACATCTCAGCACTGTCAAATTGTGGGAAGATTTAAAACGCTGTAGTCTTGGAGCAGGAAAACCACTTGACAGTCCTAAACACTAGGGGCCGGATTCAGAAAGAGATGCGACGGCGTATCTCCTGATACGCCGTTGTATCTCTGAGTTCGGCCGGTCGTATCTATGCGACTGATTCAGAGAATCAGTTACGCATAGATATCCCTAAGATCCGCCAGGTGTAAGTGTCTTACACCGTCGGATCTTAGGCTGCAATTTCAGGCTGGCCGCTAGGTGGCGCTTCCGTATGTTTTACGTGAGGAATATGCAAATTATGATTTACGCCGATTCAGAAACGAACGACCGCCCGGCGCTTTTTTTTTTACGTTGTTTGCGTTCGGCTTTTTCCGGCATATAGTTGCCCCTGCTATATGAGGGGTAGCTAATGTTAAGTATGGCCGTCGTTCCCGCGCCGAGTTTTGAATTTTTTACGTTGTTCGCGTAAGTCGTTTGCGAATACGGCTGGACGTAATTTACGTTCACGTCAAAACCAATGACGTCCTTGCGAAGTCATTTAGAGCAATGCACACTGGGATATTTTACGGACGGCGCATGCGCCGTTCAACTAAAACGTAAAAAACGCGGGGTCAACACAAATTTGAATAAAACACGCCCCCTACATCCCCATTTGAATTACGCGGCCTTGCGCCGCAACACATACGTTATGCCGCCGTAACTAAGGGCGCAAGTTCTTGAATAAAGAACTTGCGCCCAAAGTTAGAGCCGCGTAACGTATCTCAGATACGTTACGCTGGGCGGACAGATACGCCAATGTATCTGAATCCAGCCCTAGTGCTTTAGCATTAAATTATTTCAGTTTGCAGAATAATTAATTTAATCGGGCAGAATAAATAATTTAACGCCCAAGAGCTGGATGCCTGTGAAAGCGTTAGCCACTTTTATAAGAATCGGGCATTTTTTTTCTGCCAAAATGCTGCTGGTTTCTAGGAGCGTTAAAAAAAAAAAAAAAAAATCCTGTGTGTACGAGGCCTTATTGGATTTAAAGTGGAAGTAAACCCATCTTAAAGTGGAACTTTTGTCAGAAAATGAAGTCCTGCTAGATCACCTCCAAGCTGGCCCCTGTTGCATGTATAGCTATGAAAAACTTAAAAAAAATATGTGCCTATACTGTTTAAAATCCAGTAATGCGCTGTTTTACCCTGCTTTGCACATGATCGGTTGCTCTCCATTTTTAGGCATTGCCAAGTTTGTAGAGGCCGATCTGCTGACAGCCATAAATTAAACCATTCTATAATTTACTGCCAAGGAAGCTGCTTCTGTTTGATCCGTAACTGCCATGGTGCTGCACATGTAATCAGTCATGACACCAGCCTTTTGATGGTTTGACAGTTTGGTTGAGGACACAAGCAAATGTGACAGTTAGCAATTAGGGATGGGCTCAGGTGTGTTTGAATCCTTGTCCCAACCCACTTGGGGAAACTTGCCAGGAAGCCTTCTCTACACACCGCCAATCATAGGCAGTGAGGCATTTCTCGGCCCACAGCTGCACATACACACGCCCTGACTAGGCTGCTCATGATTGGCGGTGTGCAGTGATGGCTGGGACTAAGATCTGAACACGCCTGAGCCCAATTTGCAATAAAAAAAAAAAAAACTCTTCACGATTTGAATCAAGTTTTATTTTCTGATTGACACCGCGCCGGGCAGGAGTTTTTAGGCGAGGTCGTGGCTTCGGCCTAGTCCGCCGCGATCCTGGGAAAAGGCAGCGGCTTCGGCTTAGTCCGCGGCGTCCAGCTTCAGCCTAGTCCTATGGGAAAAAATAAATAAATAAATTGATTTGGTCAAAATCTGAATCGATTTGACCTCCCAACTCGATTCAAGATTCAAATCGATTTTTTTTTCCAGTCCTATATGGAATGTATGTTCCTTGCTAAAGAATATTTTTTTTTTTTCCAAGAAGGTATGGGCAAAGTTCTGCTTTAACAGTTTAAAAAAACATTTACATTCCTGTCACATTGGTTGTGCTCTCAACTAAACTGTCAAACCATCCAATAACTGGTGTCATAACTGATCACATGTGCAGTTGACATCGTAGCAGTTGAAGATTAAACAGTGGCCAAGATGGCAGCTTCCTTAGCTGAAAATGATAGGAGGGTTTAATTCCACTTTAAATCAATTTTAATAAAAAAAAAGATCTAACATTTGAGGCTCTGTTCACATCTAGGCATACGGGGGCCGACATTTGCGGTAAAAACACACAAATAGAATCACAGGATGCCCATCGCTCACAAGAAGCTCCTGTATTTCTTTTGGGCTACAGGCGTCCTGCGATTCTGTACGTGCATTTTTACAGCGATTGTCGCTCAACAAATTGCGAAAAAATCGTGTTACTTTTGGGGTGCTATTAAAATCAACAGGCAACGTCCCGTGGGGTCCCCCCCCCCCAGGTCTATACCAGGCCCTTGGGTCTGGTATAGATTCAGAGGGGATTCCCCCACACCAAAATAAAAATAAATGGCGAGGGTGGTCCCCCCAAAATCCATACCAGACCCTTATCCACGCATGCAGCCTGGCAGATCAGGAAAGGGACCGCGCATGCAGCCTGGCAGATCAGGAAAGGGACGAGTGAGGCCCCCCCCCCGAACCATACCAAGCCGCATGCCCTTAACATGGGGGGATGGGTGTTTTGGGGCAGGGAGGCTCTGCGCCTCCCCACCCCTAAGCACCTTGCCTCCATGTTGATGGGGACAAGGGCCTCTTCCCGACATCCCTTGCCCGGTGGTTGCTGGGGGCTTATCGGAATCTGGAAGCCCCCTTTAAGGGGCCCCCCAGATCTCAGCCCCTCCATGTGAATTAGTATCTATTCACCAAAAAAAGTAGTGTAGTGTTAAATACAGTAGATAGTTTTTGACAAGTCTTTTTATTAAAAAATATCTTCTTCATCCTCCGGTCTTCTCCTTCACCCCCTGCTTCTTCTTTCGCTCTTCTTCTGTCTTCTTTGTCCGGTGTTCTTCCTCTGCCGCCGCCGACCTTCCTCTGATGCTGCTTCCCGCTGATCTGTCGGCGACGATGTCCTGAACATCTTAAATAACGATGGGGGCGTGGCAATCGGATTATGTCATCCGGAGGCCACTCCCCTTGTGACATCACCTCCTACTCAGAGAGGTTAGATAAAAATACCTCCTTAATAGGGGGATGTGATGATTGTTGATTAACCACTTGATGACCGCCCGCCCGCCCATGCCTGCTTCTGGGTTAAGGGCACGCGCATGCCCCCCACTCTGCAGACACCTGCAGGGATTGTAGACAGCGGGAGTCTGTCAGCAAGTCCCAGCCAGTGATTTATGGGCAGGACCTTCTGGTCCGCCGTGTCCAATCACAGCCCAGAGCCCTGTGTTGACGATCAAAACAGGGCTCTGTACAGAGGGAACAATCTTTCTATTTCTTATCCCTGCTTGGCAGGGATAAGAAGCAAATATCTAAGTAAAATCAGTACTCATTACACATTGTTAGGCCCACATTTAAACCAATTGCCCTAGATGTTAACCCCTTCCCAGCCAGTGTCCTTAGTACAGTGACAGTGGATAGTATTATCACTGTATTAGTCTCAGTCAGATCCTACTCAGCTAGTGTCAGAATGCCATCCGCACTATCGCATTCCCATTATAAGTCGCTGATCACTGCCATTAGTAATACACACACACACACACTTGTAGACGCTATAACTTTCACGCAAATCAACATACACTTATTGGGATTGATTTTACCAAAGGCATGTTGCAGAATACATTTTGGCCAACTGATTTTTTTTTTTTTAATTGGATATGATTTATAGCAGAAAGTAAACATATTGTTTTTGTTTTTCAAACTTTTAGGCTTTACCCCCTTCATGACCAGGCCATTTTTTTTTTTTTGCTATTTAGCATTGCGCGATTTTAACTGGCAATTGTGCGGTCATGCAACGCTGTATCCAAGGGAACTTTATATCCTCCTTTTTTTTTTATTTTTTATTTTTTTTATTTTTTTCTTGCTAGAAAGAGAAAAAAAATATAAAACTAGAACCCCCAAACATAATATCTATCTATCTAATCTTTTTTTTTTTTTTTTTAGCAGAGGCCCTAGAGAATAAGATATTTATGAAAAAAAACACAGCAAGGGCATCCTTACTAGCAGAAAAAATTCCAGTAGCGCAGAATGAGAGATTCTCTCTACCTTTCATCACAACCTTTTCTGCACAGCACTTTAGTGTGAAGAAACTCATACAGAAGCACTGGCATATTTTAACAACAGACCAGGTTTTAGCGCCTATTCTCCCAGCGCAACCGAGTGTGATCTTTAAGGGGGCATCTACGATTAGGAGTCGCATTGCACCCAGCGTACAGGACCCTCCAAGGGCTGCCAGGACTTTTTTAGAAAACCTTACTGGCTACTATAAGTGCAAACGCTGTCAAGTCTGTTCTCTGAACAGCTGTAGGGATAGGAAGTTGTGTGCTTTTCAATCTTCAGCAACTCAACAAACGTTTGACATTGAGCCCTTTATCACCTGCCCTACAAAAGGGGTCATATACCTCATTCAGTGCCCTTGCGGGCTTCAGTACATTGGCCGTACGAAGAGGGCATTATCTGTCGGGCTTAATGAACATATCGCCAAAATTAGGAGTGGGTACGACAAGCACTCTGTCTCAAGGCACTATGATTTGAAGCATAATAGGAACAGATCTAAGACCCTGTTTGTTGGGATCGATAAATTTCGTCCCCATTGGAGGGGTAGTAATCTTGTCCGGGATATCTCCAGACAGGAAATGGCGTGGATCCACCGCGTCAAAACCTACACGCCATTTGGGCTAAATATAGACACAGATATTAATGCCTTCATTAACAATTCTTAGCACTCCCCTCTCTGTCTTAACTACTTAACCCCCGGACCATATTGCTGCCCAAAGACCAGAGTACTTTTTGCGATTCGGGACTGCGTCGCTTTAACAGACAATTGCGCGGTCGTGCGACGTGGCTCCCAAACAAAATTGGCGTCCTTTTTTCCCCACAAATAGAGCTTTCTTTTGGTGGTATTTGATCACCTCTGTGGTTTTTAGTTTTTGCGCTATAAACAAAAATAGAGAGACAATTTTGAAAAAAATGAATATTTTTTACATTTTGCTATAATAAATATCCCCCAAAAATATATAAAAAAACATTTATTTTCCTCAGTTTAGGCCGATACGTTTTCTTCTACATATTTTTCGTAAAAAAAAATCGCAATAAGCGTTTATTGATTGCTTTGCGCAAAAGTTATAGCGTTTACAAAATAGGGGGTATTTTTATGTCATTTTTATTATATTTTTTTTACTAGTAATGGCGGCGATCAGCGATTTTTTTTTTTTTTTGGTATTGCGACATTATGGCGGACACTTCGGACACTTTTGACACATTTTTGGGACCATTGGCATTTTTTATAGCGATCAGTGCTATAAAAATGCATTGGATTACTATAAAAATGCCACTGGCAGTGAAGGGGTTAACACTAGGGGGCGGGGAAGGGGTTAAGTATGCCTGGGTGTGTTCTTACTGTGGGGGGGGGGTGGCCTCACTAGGGGAAACACTGATCCTCGGTTCATACATTGTATGAACCGAAGATCAGCATTTCCCCTGCTGACAGGACCGGGAGCTGTGTGTTTACACACACAGCTCCCGGTCCCCGCTCTGTAACGAGCGATCGCGTGTGCCTGGCGGCGATCGCGCCCGCCGGGCACACGCACGGGAGTCGGGGGCTAGCGGGGGGCGCGCCCCTAGTGGCGGCTGGGAGAGAGGACGTTATACTACGTGCTCTCGCCCAGCCGAGCCAACTTGCCGACGTAGAACGGCGGTGGGCGGTCGGCTAGTGGTTAATCCTGATGTGGCGAGAAATATACATTTTAATTAGTGTTTTCACTTATTTATCAAGTTACTTGGACATGGTGTAATATTACTTCCTGCAACGTTGTTATTGCACAGTGCCTTTGGGAAATTTGCAGAGCTCATGTATTAATGGTTGCTTGAAATACATCAATTTGTTTATACATATAATTTTAAATACGTTTTAAATTTTATGTAATACAGGGTCATTATTACAGGGAGTGCAGAATTATTAGGCAAATTAGTATTTTGACCACATCATCCTCTTTATGCATGTTGTCTTACTCCAAGCTGTATAGGCTCGAAAGCCTACTACCAATTAAGCATATTAGGTGATGTGCATCTCTGTAATGAGAAGGGGTGTGGTCTAATGACATCAACACCCTATATCAGGTGTGCATAATTATTAGTCAACTTCCTTTCCTTTGGCAAAATGGGTCAAAAGAAGGACTTGACAGGCTCAGAAAAGTCAAAAATAGTGAGATATCTTGCAGAGGGATGCAGCACTCTTAAAATTGCAAAGCTTCTGAAGCGTGATCATCGAACAATCAAGCGTTTCATTCAAAATAGTCAACAGGGTCGCAAGAAGCGTGTGGAAAAACCAAGGCGCAAAATAACTGCCCATGAACTGAGAAAAGTCAAGCGTGCAGCTGCCAAGATGCCACTTGCCACCAGTTTGGCCGTATTTCAGAGCTGCAACATCACTGGAGTGCCCAAAAGCACAAGGTGTGCAATACTCAGAGACATGGCCAAGGTAAGAAAGGCTGAAAGACGACGACCACTGAACAAGACACACAAGCTGAAACGTCAAGACTGGGCCAAGAAATATTTCAAGACTGATTTTTCTAAGGTTTTATGGACTGATGAAATGAGAGTGAGTCTTGATGGGCCAGATGGATGGGCCCGTGGCTGGATTGGTAAAGGGCCGAGAGCTCCAGTCCGACTCAGACGCCAGCAAGGTGGAGGTGGAGTACTGGTTTGGGCTGGTATCATCAAAGATGAGCTTGTGGGGCCTTTTCGGGTTGAGGATGGAGTCAAGCTCAACTCCCAGTCCTACTGCCTGTTTCTGGAAGACACTTTCTTCAAGCAGTGGTACAGGAAGAAGTCTGCATCCTTCAAGAAAAACATGATTTTCATGCAGGACAATGCTCCATCACACGCGTACAAGTACTCCACAGCGTGGCTGGCAAGAAAGGGTATAAAAGAAGAAAAACTAATGACATGGCCTCCTTGTTCACCTGATCTGAACCCCATTGAGAACCTGTGGTCCATCATCAAATGTAAGATTTACAAGGAGGGAAAACAGTACACCTCTCTGAACAGTGTCTGGGAGGCTGTGGTTGCTGCTGCACGCAATGTTGATGGTGAACAGATCAAAACACTGACAGAATCCATGGATGGCAGGCTTTTGAGTGTCCATGCAAAGAAAGGTGGCTATATTGGTCACTGATTTGTTTTTGTTTTGTTTTTGAATGTCAGAAATGTATATTTGTGAATGTTGAGATGTTATATTGGTTTCACTGGTAAAAATAAATAATTGAAATGGGTATATATTTTTTTTTTGTTAAAGCGGTAGTTCACCCACAATCCCATGATGTTACCATCGAGACAGGCATTGTAGCGCGAGCTACAGTATGCCTGTCCCGATTTTTTTAACCCCGTACTCACCTCGTAGTCGTCCATCGTAGATTCCGGCTCCCGCGGGGAATGGGCGTGCCTATGGAGAGGGAGGATGATTGACGGCCGGCCCTGGCACGTCACTCTCCCCGAAGACAGCCGGAGTAGGTCTCGGCTCTTCACGGCGCGTGCGCACAGGCTATGCGCACGCGTCGTGAAGACCAAGCCTATTTCGGCTATTTCCGGAGAAGCGTGACGCGCCAGAGCCGGCCGTCAATCATCCTCCGTCTCCAGAGGCACGCCCATTCCCCGGTATCTTCGATGGACGACTACAAGGTGAGTATGGGGGGAAAAAATTCGGGACAGGCATACTGTAGCTCGCGCTACAGTGCCTGATTTAAAGGTAAAAGAAAAAAATTTTTTTTTTTTTACTGTCGATAGGGTGAACCCCCGCTTTAAGTTGCCTAATAATTATGCACAGTAATAGTCACCTGCACACACAGATATCACCCTAAAATAGCTAAAACTAAAAACAAACTAAAAACTACTTCCAAAAATATTCAGCTTTGATATTAATGAGTTTTTTGGGTTCATTGAAAACATGGTTGTTGTTCAATAATAAAATTAATCCTCAAAAATACAACTTGCCTAATAATTCTGCACTCCCTGTATGTTTTTTGCCATTAGCATTGTAATCATGTTTTGGTGACTTTCCATAAATGATCCATGTATATATTTTAATGTTTGCACATTATTTTTTTTTTTTTTTATGCATAATAGTCTTTTATTAAATTTATTTTTGTAAAGTGGGGACCTAAGCGAACGTTCCGGGGTTATACCTGGTTCCTTTCTATTAATTATCTAGAAGCGAGGTTTGCTCACGTCTCTACTTTTGGCCCATTGTGCCTCCTTTAGTCAGGCACCATCGGCCAATCAGTGTGCTCAGCGTGGTTTCTTTCCCCCATCTCATATGGAGGCTTGACCCGCACTGGGACGCATCTGAACGGGCCATTCGGTGATTGGCTTTTAGCTGGCGTGTTTCCACGCCGACGCCTGACGTCGGCGTGCGCGATGACGTCATGCGGAAGTACCGCTCGTGCGCTCCACAGCGGTGCTTTATCGGCGCCTACTGCTGACATACGGGGGTGCATTTTTTACACCCCGAAGTGCCAGTCGTTTGGTCCAGCAGCCTTTTACTGGATCAGGCCCGATTTAATTTGTTTTGAGCTGGTTTCAGCCCACGCTGCGCACTATAGCACTGTGTTCCATCAGCAGCTCAGGTCGAGGCTTGGTCTGAGCTGTTTGTGTGCATGTGCGCCCGTGGTGCTGTTTTGTCCCTCCCAGGGACTGTTATTTAAGGGGGGTTGATTTGGTGTGTCACCCGTGCCCCAGAGGAAGCGATTTATCGCGAAACCGGTCGGGCGGAACGAGTGCTGCATCGGATCACCCCCCCGCTACTTGCACGACTTCTTTACCATTTTGGACGGGTTATATTGGACAGCTTCCGGCCGGGGGTCCAATCAGACATGCCCTATAACACTGTTTAAATGTAAGTGTGTTTTTGACTTTTTAAAAATAAACGTATCATTGGTTTTACACTATTGCGGTTCCCATATGTCTTTCCATGGTACCTGATAAATCGAGTTTGACAAGCACCAGGAATGAGATAAGGACTGGTCTCCAGCTCAGCCTACCTGCACTCCGATTACCATTGGTTTATCCTTGACATGCTTTCTGTGGTCTTCTTTTGGTTAACCTTTTCCCCACCGCGCCATAGCGATTTTACTGCTACAGCGCGGTTGAGTTATTCCGGGACGACGTCCCTGGGACGTCCTCCCAGAATGCTTCACTCGCGCGCCCCCTGGGGCGCGCTCCCGGAATCATCTCCGGCGCTTCACAGATCGCGGTAAATCGCCGCTGATAGCGGCGGTTTACCACGTGATCGCTCTGTCAAATGACGGAGCGATCACTTGTAAACAAACCGGCGTCATGTAATGACGCCGGTTCCTCCTTCTCCTCTCTGTACCGATCGGTACAGTGTGAGAGGAGGGGGGAAGCGGGTGTCAGCAGCAGCTGCTGTGGGCTGGATCTGTGACTATTGCAGTCACAGATCCAGCCATCCATCCCTGCGCAATACTCTGCAATATCACCCCTACTATGTGCAATACCCCCCATACTCTGCAATACCCCCCCATACTCTGCAATACCCCCCCCGCACTCTGCAATACCCCCCCCGCACTCTGCAATACCCCCCCCCCCGCACTCTGCAATACCCCCCCCGCACTCTGCAATACCCCCCCCCGCACTCTGCAATACCCCCCCCCCCGCACTCTGCAATACCCCCCCCCCCACACTCTGCAATACCCCCCCCCCCCACACTCTGCAATACCCCCCCCCACACTCTGCAATACCCCCCACACTCTGCAATTTTTACAGAATTTTCGGTCTTTTTTCTTTTATAGTGCAAAAAATAAAAACCGCAGAGGTGATCAAATACCACCAAAAGAAAGCTTTATTTGTGTGATAAAAAGGACAACAATTTCAGACGGGTACAATGTTGTATGACTGAGTTATTGTCATTCAAATTGTGAGAGCACGGAAAGCTGAAAATTGGTCTGGTTAGGAAGGGGGTTTAAGTGCCCAGTGGTCAAGAGGTTAAGAGACCGCGGGACATCCGGTAAGAGGCTTAATTTGCTCTCGGTGGCGGATCACTGCTTCTGGATAGTCACTTTAAAACCTTGGACTTTTATTTATGGATTAATTGGTTTCCCCTTTTTCACTACACGGGTGAACAGGAATTTTGCCGTTCCCTTAAGGACTTAATTTCTTTTTATTATTTTTCCCTCACATATGGACATTGATTTGTATTATGTGGTTTGGGATTTCACTTTGTATTAATTTATTTAGCGCATCTTGTTTTTTTTCCTATGTTACCACTGTTCCACTACACACAGTAAGGTGCAGCTTTAATTGTTCACATTAGTACTCTTTAGGAGTACCTTTGTATTGTACTTGTATTTTATTAGCGCATTTGCTCCCCAATTCTTTTTCCAATAAGATATTTATGTCCCAGGATATTTGTGCAGCGGTATTTCAAATGTAATTTTTGTTTGTGAAAAAATGCACTTTTTAATGAATTTTAGGTCTGGAGCTAGAATTATTGCTCTCAATCTGACTTTTGCATTTACATTTTTTTTTTCTTTTTACATTGTGTCTTTATATATATATATATATATATATATATATATATTTTTGTATCACTCTTATTGATATCACAGGATGAACACCCTTTGTGATAGCATGGGCTGTGACAAATCCCCTTTTATGTCATATGATCAAAATGATCAAACTGAGATCGGTTTGATCAGATTATTATTATACAAGATTTATATAGCGCCAACAGTTTGCGCACTGCTTTACAAAGGAAGACAATACAGCAAAATACAATTCAGAGGGCCCTGCACCTGTAAGCTTACAATCGAATAGGGAGGGGCTGGTAAAACAAAAAGTAGTAACTGTGAGGGATGAACTGATGAGAGAAATAGAAGATCTGGTTGTTGGCTGAAGGCAGGGTAGGCCTGCCTGAAGAGATGAGTTTTCAGAGATCGCCTAAAAGTGGATAGAGTAGGAGATAACTGTACAGAACAGGGTAGTGAGTTTCAGAGGATGCAAGAGTCTCTGGAGAAGTCCTGGAGATGAGCATAGGAGCAAGAGGTCATGGGAGGAGCGGAAAGGATGGTTCGGGTGAAATGTGGAGATAAGCTTGGTGGTGTAGCTCTGGGCAGAGTTGTAAAATGGCTTTGAATGTTATGGTTAGTTTTTTGAATTTTATTTGTTGGGCAATGGAAAGCCAGTGCAGAGATTGGCAGAGGGGGATGGCAGACACTGCCCGGTTGGTAAGGTGTACGACTCATGATGGAATGAAGAGGGGATGGCCTATGGAGAGGTAGGCCAATAAGGAGGGAGTTACAATAGTCAAGGCAAGAGATAACAAGGGAGTGAATAAGTTGCTTAGTGGCTTCAACAGTTAGAAAGGAGCATATTTTAGAGATGCTACAGAGGTGAAGTCTGCAAGATTTTAACAGTGATTGGATTTGGGGCTGAATTACAGGTCAGAGTTCAGGATTACACCTGGCATGAGGGGGGGGGGACTGATGGTTGTATTTTGGATCTTGATGGAGAAGCCAGGGTAGGGGGCACGGGCAAAAGGAAAAATTATGAGCTTGGTTTTAGAAAAGATTTGAAGAAGTGGCGTGACATCCCATGCTGACATGGGATGTCAGTTAAAATAAAACAAGAGGAGCAGAAAGATTTGTGTATCATCGGCATAGAGATGGTACTGCAAGCCATGGAAGTTTAATTGACAGAGGGAAGAGGTGTAAATGGAGAAGAGGCAGGGCCTGAGGACAGAACCTTGAGGTACCCTTACAGAAAGAGGAAGTGGAGAGGAGGAAACAGAGTTATAGATGACACTAAAGCAGGGCTCGACAAAATCCGGGCGCCAGGTCGCAATTGCGAAAATAAATTGTGACATGGCGCCTGCGCCCGCCAGTAATTGAGGCAGCGGCTTTGCAGCCTCAATTACCGGCCGTCACGGGCCCGCCGTGATCACGTGGGGGAGGTGGGACGCCCGTCTTCGGACGACCGCCCGCCCACCGGCCCGCCCAGAAGCAAACAGCCTCAGGTTTAAACTGGAAGGTTTTCTGTTTGCAGATGGGACACAGGAGAGCGGTATCTCCTATAGTTACTTTGTAAGCAGGTGACTGGCGTGGACTCAGCAGGGAGCAGCTCTCCAAAAGTGAAGACTCTCCTTAACCCCGAACACATTGTTCCTCAGCAGGTTGTATTCTATATCAGTCTTTGTAGCTCCGCAACAGTGACCAGCCCATTGGGTGTCCCTGTAGCAGTCCTTGAATGTAAGGGCATGGCTTCCAAGGGATCAGGGACGGCTGAGACTGCAAAAAATGCTAAAAAGCAAAGAGGCCCCCCGTCGGGCCCGGAGGATCTCGGCCAGACCTCTATGGCGCCATTGTTCCCCGAGACACCAGAGTTTGGTCTTCAGGTTGAGCCATTAGGGTCACTGGGGGCTCCAGCCGCTCCAGCCCAGGCGCCCCCTGTTTGTTACAGAGGAGGCATTGGCTTCTACCCTTGGGGGGTTAGAACAAAGGTTGACGGCATTAATTGCGGCCGCTCTGCCGGTGAAGAAACAGGCTAGGTCCCCCTCTCCCGGAGTGCAATCTCTAGAGAGGGATGAATACTCCTCTGATGAGGGTGAGGGCCAGGAAGGTGAGGATCTAGAGGCAGTGTCTGAAGATTCAACTCTAGAAGAACCTTTCTCAGCCACTCAAGCTGAGAGGCTTTGGATCCAGTCCTTAACGGATATGGTGTGTCCGGGCTTTTAGGCTACCTCGGCCTGTACCGGCAGTGAGCGCAGTCTCTTCCTTGGGATCCTTAAAGGCTCCACAATCGGGGTCGGTTTTTCCGATCCATCCCCTGTTAGAGAATCTGATGTATCAAGATTGGGGTCGCCCGGATAAGCTTTATGTTCCTCCTAAGAGATTTGCGGTTCTCTATCCGATGAAAGAGAGTTTCACTAAGAAGTGGATGGTCCCCGCAGTAGATGCGGTGGTATCATGCGTTAATAAAAGCCTTACCTGCCATGTGGAGAATGTCCAAATGTTTAAAGACACAGACACAGCGGACAAGCGGTTGGAAACTTTGCTAAAAGCATCCTTTACCACGGCGGGGGCAATAATCCAGCCAGCTATTGCAGCTATAGGGGTCTGCCAGGCTTTAAAGGACCAGACAAGACAGGTCCTAAGGGATATTCCGGCCCAACAGGCTCAGGACTTGGCTGACCTCCCAAGAGCCCTATGCTTTGCTGTGGATGCTATCCAGGATTCCATCAAACGGGTTTCTCGGCTCTCGCTAGCATTAGTTCATATGCGGAGGCTCTTGTGGCTAAAAAATTGGTCAGCCGAGACACCCTGCAAGAAACTCCTAGCAGGGTTTCCCTTTCATAACGAAAGGTTGTTTGGCGAGGATCTGGATAAGTATATCCAAAAGATCTCAAGTGGAAAGAGTACCTTGTTGCCGGTAAAGAAGAGGGTTCGGGGCCCCACGTTCAAACACCCTCCCTCTCCTACCCCAGGGGCTTCAACGTCTCTCCAGTATCGACGGCCGCCAGGTCGATCGGGCGGGGGGAATAAACCGCAGGGGCAGGCTCCAGGTAACAGGAGACCATGGACCCGTAAGCTGAGCAAGCTGGCCCCTAAGGCATCCCTTTGAAGGGGCGCCCCCACTCTCTCGGGTGGGGGGAAGGCTCCAGTTTTTTTCGGAGGTCTGGAAAGAGAAGGTCCCCGACAAATGGGTCCTCTCTGCAATCTCTTCAGGTTACCGATTGGAGTTCCGCGGGTTCCCCCCTCCTCGTTTTCTGGTCTCAAATATGCCAAGACATAGGAACGAAGCGCTCTCTCCTGGCAGACCTAGATCGGCTTCTAGACCAGGGGGTGATCGTGGAGGTACCAGTGCAAGATCTAGGCCTTTCTTTTCATCATCCCCAAGCCAAATGGCGACGTCAGGCCAATATTGGACCTGAAGGGCCTGAATCGTTATTTGAACATCCGGACTTTTCGGATGGACTCTGTCTGGTCCGTGGCTGCGACGGTACAGGGCAAGGACTTCCTAGCATCCATCGACATAAGGGATGCATACCTCCACGTTCCGATTTTTCCAGGTCATCACAAATACCTACGCTTTGCAGTAGGTCACCGTCATTTCCAGTTCGTGGCCCTCCCCTTCGGGTTTACAAAAATGTTGGCACCCCTATTGGCCAACTTAAGGACCCAGGGATTCTCTGTGTTAGCATATCTGGATGATCTCTTGTTAATAGATCATTCAGCCCTCGGTTTAAGGAGAGCAGTGCGCATAATGCTTCAGTATCTCCAGTCACTCGGCTGGGTCATAAACGAGTGCAAGTCTGCCTTACAGCCAACAAGGCAGTTGGAGTATCTCGGCATGTTCGATACCGAGAGCCGAAAGATCTTCCTACCACAACCAAAGATAAACGCTATAAGGGAGTTGATTCGGTTGGTCCTAAGCAATGGGAGACCATCCATTCGCCTCAAGGCGGTACCCTACTCACAGTTCCATACAAGGAAACTGCAGGCAGCCATCCTCACGGCTTGGAACAAGAAACCTCAAGCACTGGACTACCCCATGTGTCTCTCGCCTCTAGTCCGGCAGAGTCTTTGTTGGTGGATGACTCCCCAAAATCTCCAGAAAGGAAGAGTCTTCAGCCCGGTCGTTAGGCTGGCGTCCGTCATTACTATCTTCCAAACGGGCTGGGGAACCTAGCCCAGCAGGGAAGGTGGTCAGTGTCAGAGGGCTCTCTGCCCATCAACCAATTGGAGATCCGGGCAATCCGGTTGGCTCTGAGAGCTTGGACAGCAGAGCTACGAGGGTGTCCAGTCAGAGTTCAATCGGACAACGCCACGACCGTGGCATACATAAACCATCAAGGGGGCACGAGAAGCCGGTCAGCCCAGAGGGAGGTCGATCAGATCCTCACATGGGCAGAAACGCATGTGCCTTGCATTTCTGCAATATTTATCCCCGGAGTCGAGAATTGGCAGGCGGATTATCTCAGCCGCCAACAGATCTCTCCAGGGGAATGGTGCCTCCATCCTCAGGTATTCAGAGAGATTTGCAGCAGGTGGGGGACACCGGATGTAGATCTTTTGGCATCCAGGTTCAATGCGAAGATAGACAGATTTGTGTCCCGGACAAGGGACCCGTTGGCATGCCAGATGGATGCACTGGTGTGCCCATGGGACCAGTTCTCCTTAATCTACGCCTTCCCACCTGTGTGTCTCTTACCCAGGCTCCTTCGCAGGATTTGGATAGAAGGCAAACCGGTAATCCTGATAGCTCCGGCATGGCCCAGAAGAGCGTGGTTCACGCTAATCGTAAGGATGGCAATAGGGGATCCATGGCCCCTTCCTCTGCGACCAGACCTGTCTCAGGGTCCGATATTCCACCCTTCCTTACGGTCGCTAAGTTTGACGGCTTGGCGACTGAATCCTATATCTTAGGAAAGACAGGGCTCTCTAAGCCGGTAATCGCCACTCTGATTAATTCCAGAAAGCCTGTGTCTAGATTGATCTATTACATGGTCTGGAGGGCTTGCGTAGCCTGGTGTGAGGCTAAAGGGTGACACCCTCGTAAGTTTTTGGTTGGAAGAATTCTGTAATTTCTTCAACTGGGTGTTGACATGAAGTTAGCAGTCGGCTCCATTAAGGGGCAAATTTCAGCTTTGTGCTATTTCAGAGACCTTTAGCTACCCACTCTCTGGTTAAGTCTTATCTACAGGGGGTCTTACGGGTTGATCCCCCCCCCCCCAATCAGAACCCCCTTGTGTCCCTGGGACCTAAACCTAGTCCTCTCGGCCTTACAGAAACGGCCTTTTGAACCTTTGAGGGAGATTCCCTTTGTTTTACTATCCAGGAAGCTAGTGTTCCTGGTAGCCATGGCTTCAGCCAGAAGAGTTTCAGAGTTGGCCGCTCTTTCTTGTCGGGAACCATATTTGGTCATCCACAAGGATAAAGTTGTGTTACGGCCTCATCCATCCTTCCTCCCGAAGGTGGTATCAGGGTTTCATTTAAACCATGATCTTATCCTCCCTTCCTTTTTTCCAAATTCGAGTTCGGGGAAGGAGAGGTTACTACATTCTCTGGATGTGGTAAGGGCGGTCAAGGTCTATCTTAGGGCCACTGCCCACATCCGCAAAACTGATGTCTTATTTGTCCTGCCAGAAGGGCCAGGTGGCGTCTAAGGCCACTATTGCCAGATGGATTCGGCAGACAATCTTGCAGCCCTATGGATTGAAGGGAATGAATCCCCCAGTATCAATAAAGGCTCACTCTACCAGGGCAGTGGGCGCTTCTTGGGCTGTGCATCAAGTCTCCATGGCTCAAGTCTGTAGGGTGGCGACCTGGTCGTCAGTCCACACATTTTCAAAATGTTACCAGTTGGACGTTGGAGGGCGCGCGGACATAGCCTTTGGGCAGGCGGTTCTGCAGGCTGCAGTCTAGATCTCTGCGTCCGGGGGCGCCTATACGTTTGATTATCCTGTTTTACTGGTTTCCCTCCCCTCATTTTGGCATTGCTATGGGACATCCCACATAGTTATTACTATGCCGCTCTGTGTCCCGTGCTGTACGATAAAGAAAAAGGGATTTTTAATAACGGCTTACCTGTAAAATCCTTTTCTTGTAGTACATCACGGGACACAGAGCTCCCGCCCCTCTTGGGAATATTAGAACCTGTATTGCTTGCTACAAAACTGAGGTACTCCCTGTGTGGGAGGGGTTATATAGGGAGGGAACTTCCTGTCTTTGATTGTCAGTGTCCATCACCTGAAGGTAGTCTCTATAACCCACATAGTTATTACTATGCCGCTCTGTGTCCTGTGATGTACTACAAGAAAAGGATTTTACAGGTAAGCTGTTATTAAAAATCCCTTTTTTTTTTTTTTTTTTTTCAGTTCTTTATAACAGACAGAGGGCAGACATTTGATAGATAAGGATACATGCAGGAGGCATGTATAGCCTTATAGATCAGCACTATGGCAGTAGTTTTTAGAAAGGATGAGAGTGGGTTTACATCCACTTTAATGCATAAGATGCATTCAGGTGAAAAAAACACGAGCCATTACAACTCCCCTTAAGGTTTGACCTCATATTATATTTTAGTAAATCTGAAGGAAAACATTACAGAAAATTGGATAGTGTGTATCCAGCTTTGGGGTCAGATTTTTCCACCACAATGTCGCAGTCCTGTTAAAAATAACTGATTGCCGCCACTAGTAAAAACCATAATTTTATTTTTATTTTTTTAATGTAGTCTAAGAATCTTGCAAGCTACCACGAATGACTTTACTTTAAAGACTTGATCTTCAGCTGCTGGCACTGGTCACAACCCATACGCTCATGCAATAAATGTGTATAAATGCCACGCTAAACTAGTGCTCATTAATAAAACCCATATAAATGAGGGTAATGGAATATTATGTGTGTTCCTCAGGGGGATATGAGCATGCAAATCTTTGGCTGGAACCCTGGAATGGTTTGTGATTGGATATACTTTCCAATGAACCAGATACTGTAGACAACGACCCCGCCTTCTAGAATCCAGACTCTTAGGCCTCGTACACACGACAGAGTTTCTCGGCAGAATTCAGCGAGAAACTCGGTCAGAGCCGGATTCTGCCGAGAAACTCTGTCGTCTGTACACTTTCGGCCCGATGGAGCCGCCGAGGAACTCGTCGAGAAAATAGAGAACATGTTCTCTATTTTCTCGTTGTTCTATGGGAGAACTCGGCCCGCCGAGCTCCTCGGCGGCTTCAGGGCTGAACTCGCCGTGTTTGGCACGTCGAGTTCCTCGGCCGTGTGTACGAGGCCTTAGAGATTTCAAACTCCTGTTGTCTATCAACAAGGACAGAAGGAGGTAGCTGTTGAGTTCTGTAGTAACGATTGAAAATTGCTTTTTTGAGGAGAGAAACATGGAACATATCTGGAGAGAAGACGGCAATTTTTTTATTTTTTTGAAAATTTCTGTTTATTGAAAATTTTGAGCATAACAAAACAAAATATACAGTTCTTGGCACAACACCAAGCTTACCTACCGGTCAACATGACCATGTATATAGAACCGTACAGAACATTACAACATAACACCTGCCCTCCCACCCCCCCCCTCTACTCAGTTCCCTTCCCCCATCAAACCAAATCCTAGGTCACATTGAAAAAAGACCTCCACTTCCCAAATGCAGGTCCCACATTGGTATCACCGATGCACCCGGACTGAATAAGACAATTACATAGTACAGGAATCTTCAGAGTTCACACATCGTTCCTCGCTACCCAACTGTCAGGTCAGATTCATACCAGGCCCTCCATACTTTTTCGAATTTCCCCACACACCCCCGAGACAAGTACGTTTCCTTATAATATGGAAGCATAGCATTCACCAGTCCTTTCCAGAAAGCTATCTCCGGGGCCCCGGACTCCTCCACTTAAGCAAAATGGCTTTCTTCCCATAGAACAGTAGGATAGGATACTATGTAACGTCCTGTGAGCCCTAGACGGGACCACCTCCTCCACCAAGCCCAGCAAAGATACACTAATTTCCTGCGGGACAGGTACCCCCAGTACCCCTGCTATACAGGACGTGACCCCAGTCCAAAACTGCTGGATCTGGGGGCAGCCCCAAAACACATGATGCGTGTCCGCTGGAGCAAACGTACACCTCCAACATTCAGGGGGCACTGACGGGTAAATCGACGCCAACCTGGCAGGGGTATAATACACCCTGTGTAGGAATTTGAACTGAATCAGCTGGTCCCTAGCCGCCACCAGATATTTAAATGAACGGTCCCACATGTCATCCCACTCCTCCCCCTGTATTCCTGGAACCTCAGCCGCCCACCGCTCTCTGCACTTAAGTAATGCCTTGGGACTGGTTTTAAATAGCTCTTTATAAGTCACTGACAATGTCCTGGGCAAGTCTTCTGTCATAAGTAAGTCCTCCAATCTAGAAGGGAAGAATTCAACCGTCTGCGTCTCAAACTGCGTCTGAAATGCATGCCTCAGTCTCAAATATCGGAAAAATTGTGAGTTAGGAAGGTCATGTTTGGCCTTTAATTGATCAAACGTCAAAAGTACCCCGTCTCGTGCAACATCCTTAAGCAGTTTAACCCCTTTAGATGCCTACCCTGCAGCGTCATCAAATTTATAAAACTGTTGGAGCTTCGGGTTCATCCACAGGGGAGTTAAAGGGGAAACCCCTTTGTAGCTTGGACAAGCCAATTTCTCTACCTCCTCCCAAGCCTTAACAGTAGCCTTCATAGAATCTGTCAAGGGGAGATCTCTACCCGTACCCCGATGGATAGCCAAACGGAGGGACTCATAAGAGCCGAGATGAGCTGCCTCTAGTATAGTAGCCGAATCTCCCTTGTCTGAGCTCAACCATCTATGTATGAAAACCAACTGCCCAGCCAAGTAGTACTTGCGCCAGTCAGGTAGCGCCAGCCCCCCCTGACCCCATGGTTCCTGCAAGACCCTCAGCCCCACCCTAGGCATTTTAGGTGCCCAGAGAAATGAGCTGGTGATACTATCCAATTTCCGAAAGAAGGACTTCGGTATCCAGACCGGAGCATTCCTCAGAAAATATAAAATAACCGGGAGAATCTTCATATTTAGGAGGTTAATCCTGCCAATCAGACAAGCTTCTGCCAAGTCTGCGCTTTTTGTTTGAAAAACGTCAAAAGGGGCAACAAGTTGAGAGACATGTAATCCATCACGCTCGCCGTTACCTTCACCCCCAGATAAGTTATCTGTGTAACCCATTTAAGTGGTAAGTTTGGATTCGCCTTTGCACTAGCTCCTTCATCCGAAGGCAGTATGGACGATTTGCCCCAGTTAACTTTTAACCCGGAGTAGGTAGTAAACTTGTTCATAATACCCAGAGCAGTGTCCAATGACTCCCCCGGGTCTCTTAAAAACGGCAAAAGATCATCCGCGTATAATGCCAGGCCCTCATCTATGCTACCCACCCTAATTGCCTTTACGTCCTCTGACGCCCTCAGTGCCACTGCGAGAGGCTCCATCATGAGGGCAAACAAAAAGGGTGACAAAGAGCACCCCTGCCTAGTGCCCCTCCCTATCGAAAAATACTCAGAAGTAGAACCCCCCATACGAATGGCTGTCCTAGGTGTTCTGTACAATAGTGCAATCCACTGCCTGAATGACTGACCAAAGCCCATGAACTCAAGAACTGTATGCATAAAATGCCAGTCCACTGAGTCAAAGGCCTTTTCTATATCAATAGAAACAATTACCCTGCAGGACGAATCCAAGTTAGGAAGCTGTAGGTGTGTAAAAAGTCTTCTCAGGTTAGTATCTGTGGACTTACCCGGCATAAATCCCGTCTGGTCCACATCTACCAGGGAGGAAATAACCAGCGCCAGTCTCTTCGCTAATACTTTCGTCAGAATCTTAAGGTCCATATTAAGTAAGGCAATGGGTCTATACGACGAACAATCTAGCGGATCCTTACCTGGCTTAAGCAATAGGATAATATAGGCATCAAGCATTGATGCTGGAAGCACTTTTTTCTGCAGGCAGCACTCAAATAAGGTCGTGAGCCTGGGGGCCAATTGGTCAGCATATGACTTGTAGAAGTCTGCCGGGAATCCATCCGGACCCGGCACTTTATTAGGCGGGAAGGCAAAAATCGCCGACATCACCTCCTTATTTGTAATTTGAGCATCTAAGGCCGCACAGTCTTCCTCAGACAACTTAGGAAGGGACAAATTTCCCAGCAAATCACTCAGGGCCGCATTGTCATACGTCGGTATTGGGGCGTACAGGGCTGAAAAATATGCCTGGAACGCGGCTAAAACTTCCGTTGGGTCCCCGACTAGGTCACCACTTTGCCCCCTCACAACTGAAATATGCTCAATATGATTTTGGTCTGATTTTGGTCTGCCACCAACCTAGCCAGTAATTTCCCGTTCTTATCCCCCTCGGAAAACGATGAATTTGCTCTATGTTTAGCTTCCGTATGCGCAAGATCATTACAGTGCATAGAAAGTCTACGTCTAGCATCCAATAAGGCAGCATAGGAGGCGTCGGTTCGATCAGCAGCATGCACAGTCGCACATTCCCTTTCTTTATCCTGCAGCCCCTGAATGTCCGCGTTTTGATCAACTCTCACCCTCTCAATAGCCGTGATAGATTCTCCCCGTATCACTGCCTTAAAAGCATCCCATACAGTCGTCGGGTCAGCCGAGTCCACGTTCAAGGCCCAATAGTTATTAACTGCTTTAAGCAAATGTGTAGAGACCTGATCCTCCTGCAACCAACCCGGGGACAGTCTCCAACTCCGCGCCGCCCCAACTGCCGGGAAGAGCAAGGAGACGGAGAGCGGGTTATGATCTGATAGCCCTCCTGACAAGTAATTGCCCCCCCCCCCCCACATAGGATAGCATAGCCTGATTCCCAAATGCCAGGTCTATCCTAGCCGAGGAACGATGTGTCTGCGAGAGGTGGGAATAACGTGGAGGTGGGATTTTTAGCTCGTCATATTTCGGTTAAACCAGCCATAGATGCCCAGGACAGCAAGTCCTGTGACCCCCCCCCCCCCCCCCTCCCAGGATTAGAAGAATACAGTACCCCTAACGCGGCATTGAAATCCCCCATCATCAGAAGCGGCAAATGTGCATGCGGCGCCAACTTCACAAATAGATCATACAATAATTGTACATTAAAAGGAGGTGGCACATATACATTTACTAGCAATATTTTACGATTTCCTATATCCAGAACTACTGCCGCATATTGCCCCCCGGGATCAGTTATCACCTGGTGGATCGTGCAGGGGAGCGTTTTACTAATAAGTATAGACACACGCCTTGCAAATGTGGAATAAGTGGCATGAAATGCCTTTTGAATAAAATTCTACTACCATCCAGGTGAGTCTCCTGCAAGAGAACCACATGCGGCTTAACCACTTTCAGATACTGGAACATCGAGGCCCTTTTAAATTTACTATTCTTAACATTCCATGACACAAATTTGATCACATTAGCCATATTCTCCCGTACAAAACATATCCCAGGTGCATCTTAAATAAACCCAGAAGTCAAGATCAGGACACATTATTAAGAACTGAAGAGAGGCCCACGCTAATCGAGGACCGGGAACTGAGTAGCAAGTGTGCAAAAAAAAAAAAAAAAACCTCCCTTCCAACCACAACAACCCACCCCCCCTGCCATTATACCAGACCAAAAAAAATAAAAAAAAATGAACTTTGAAGCAAAAAGGCTTCAAAAAACCCAATTGTCTGGTATGCAGCTTCAAAACCCAAAAACAATGTAAACATCCCAAAAAAATCTGATGTTTCTGAAAGTTCTTCTGAACGATCACTTGTCCAACAGTGGAAACTGATAGTCTTCCTTAGCCCCAGGGAGTTCCACATAAACAAGTTCCAACTTGGAGCCACAAAATCAGGACCTGATAAAAACAAAAGAAAGGACAGTGTGCTACTGCCATCTAGTGGCGTCAGGGCTAATAGTTCAGATAGGGCACATATACTATCAAAAATGCAAAATATATCACACCGTCTTGTCGCCCAGCCCATCGGAGCAATTAGTTGAAAAGCCCAAAAAGCAAAACAGATAACGGGGGCAAAAAGATGCGCCGTGCAGCTTCAGTCAACAGGAAAAATTATTGAAAAACGGTGTAAAAAATAAAATAAAACAAAGTAAAAAGGACCGTTGGCTCTGCCACCGAGTTCAAAGTGCCGCCTCAAGGTGCTGCCGTCTAGGGCATCAGAAAAATTAGAAAGTAAAAACCCAATACTCAGCTTGTGACGGAGGTTCTTCAGGGATTCCTATCCAACCAGTCGCATGCATCTCGCGGGTTATCAAAAAACTTCACATTACCCTGATGTTGAACTCGCAGTTTGCTGGGATAAAGCATTCTGTACTGTATGTTCTTCTCACGCAATCTTCTCCTGACATCATTAAATGAGCGCCGCCTTCTCTGTGTTTCCGCCGAGAAATCAGGAAAAAGCATTATCTTGGCATTCTCATATTTCAGCTCCTGGGCCCTTCTGGATTCTGTTAGAATCATGTCCCTATCCCTGTAATTCAGGAACTTCACCAGGAAGGGACGTGGGTAGCCACCCGGTGGTCTCCTGCCCATGGGCACCCTGTGCGCCCGTTCCACCACATACGTCGGGGGTCGCTCACCCAAATTCAGCAGCTGTTTGAAAGGCCTCAGCAAAGGTGGTGGACTGTGGGCCCTCTGCCCCCTTCCGGCAGTCCCACCACGCGGACATTATTCCTCCTTTGTCTGTCCTCAGCATCATTTGCGCGGTCCTGTAATTGTTTCACCACTGCCTGCAATTCAGATAACTGATTGCCCTGCGCCTGAGTCTCATCCTCCACATTGGAGATCCTCTCCTCTGCCTCCGTTGGCCTCCCCCTGATCTTGTCAAGATCGTGCCTAATCGGGGTGCACTCAGTGAAGTGATCTATGCTCACCATAACCGCGGCCTTGCTGGCGTTAATTGCCTCCAGGATCGGGCGGGTGATCGCCTCCTGGGCTGCATCCTGAACCGGAGGGACAGGCGGGGGATCCTCCGCACGGATGTCCTGTGCGAATCCCTCAATATGGGCCATCTTCCTAGCTAGTTTCCTAGCACTTTTGGAGGAAGGAGGGGAAGGCAAGATGGCGGCGGCAAGGCCCACGTCCGAGCCTCGTGTAGATCGGGTCTGGCGCTGGCACTTCGGGGGTCTGATGGCCGTGTTTCGTCGCCCCCCTTCGCATGACCAGATGTTCCCCCACCAGAATCAGGGCTGCAATCTCCAAAAACCGGGCACATAAGCTCTTAAAAACGGATGATTAGACAGGAGTACTGCGGAGCTCCCATAGAACACGTCCTGCCTCGATCACATCCGGACACGCTTCCCGAGAAGACGGCAATTTCAACCGATAGGAGACTGGCACGACTCAAGCAATTCCGTGATTACCCAATTTGGTACAGGGTTGTTTCAGTCTCGCGTATTTGGTAGACAGCCAAACTCTGTCCCCCACCGCATTTGGCGGTACATGGCATCTTTGTCTGTTAGAGAAAAGCGCATATTTGCCTGCTGACTTCTGTAGCAAAAAGCAATTCTTTCTCCAGTGTAGCAGAATATTCTTCAACCACTGATCTGCTGCTATTACACTGGAAGAAGGTTGAAGTAGGGGAAAAGTCTAAGGCCCCTTTCACACTGGGGCGGGAGGCGTGGTGGCGGTATAGCGCCGCTAAATATAGTGGCGCTATACCGTCGGAATTGCCGCGGGATTCGGCCGTTAGCGGTGTGGTATATTACCCCCCGCTAGCGGCCGATAAAGGGTTAATACCACAATGCGCCTCTGCAGAGGCGCATTGCGGGCGGTAATACCGCGGTTTCCCATTGTTTTAAATGGGAAGGAGCGGTGAAGGAGCAGTATACATAGCGCTCCTCTCACCGCTCCAAAGATGCTGCTAGCAGGAGATTTTTTCCCCTCCTGCAAGCGCATCGCCTCAGTGTGAAAGCCCTCGGGCTTTCACATTGAGATATGGCTGGGCAGGAGTTTTTCAGGCGGTATAGCAGCGCTATTTTTAGCGCTGTACCGTCTGAAAAACTCAGTGTGAAAGGGGTCTAAGGGTGCTAGCAAAGGGAAGACTATGCTGACAGTAGGTTATAGGTGCTGCACACCCAATTGTTATAGAAAATGGAAGGATACCCCAAGGGGCTTTGAATTGCAGCAAAAAATAATAGTATTCAAAAGTATCAAAAAGGTATTTTATTGAAAAAAGTTTATCAAAAAGCGGACATCTAATGGATTCAAAACATGAGCTCCGTGATAAAATAAAAAAATATGTACATATAAATACAGCTGTATGAGTTCATGAACAGTATGATAGTTTTATAATAAAGTCATAATAAAAACTCTGACATGTTTTCGACCTTAACAGTAGAGGTCTTCTTCTGGGGGAAGAAAAGAGCAGAGACTTTAAAAGGAAATACACGTGTATAAGTGAAAATTGTTCAAAAGACATACTCCAAACAGTAATACGTATACAATCATTATTCAAAGTAGTGGCACTAGTGAGTATATTTACCAGTGACGGCATCATGTGCTGAAGCTACAGGCCGGCTGAGGACCCCACCACCATAACAAGCACCCCGGAGAACCCACGTGGAAAGGGGGTCAAGGAAGAAGGCCCGGCTGCAGGTCAACAGACATCCTCCAGGCCTACGAGAGGTCGCACTTCTGACCCAGCACAAAGCGAGGGGAGGGGGGCCAAGAGGAACAAGGCAGAACCCCGGAGCACGATGCCCAAAAGCAGGCACCCAACCCTAGAACGAAATGTGATGATAGAGAAATTATAGCCCAGGAGGTTCACACGAAACCCCAGAGAGAAAAAATGAATATACATACATTTTTGGAAATAAATGTGGAAAAAATATATATGATGGAGTGTGTGATAGTGAAAATATGAGACAGTGGGGGATTGGGGGGGAAACAATGGTGATGCTTGATAAGTAAATGAACGAGTTGTAATAGCTGAAATTGAATGGATAAAGGTGTATAGAAGAATGAGTGAGTAAATGATGCATATGTGGGAAATGCTCCTATTCGCCCCCCTCCATCCTCCCCCTCCCCTTGCTTTCCTGGACCCCCTTTCCACGTGGGTTCTCCGAGGTGCTTGTTATGGTGGTGGGGTCCGTGGCCGGCCTGTAGCCTCAGCACATGATGCCGTCACTGGTAAATATACTCACTTGTGCCAATACTTTGAATAATGTTTGTATACATATTACTGTTTGAGTGTCTTTCTTTTTTTTTTTTTTTTTTTTTTTTATTTTTTTTTAACAATTTTCACTTATACACATGTATTTTATTTAGAGTCTCCTCTTTTCTTCCCCCAGAAGAAGACCTCTACTCTAAGGTCGAAACGCGTTGGTGTTCTTATGACTTTATTATAAGACTATCGTACTGTTCATGAACTCATACGGCTGTATTTAAATGTACATGTTTGTAAATTTTATCATGTTTTATTTAAATTGTTTGTTTTTATTGTTTTCCACATAAAAAAACTTTTACAAACTTTACAAATTTTTTTTTAGGATTACAAACAGGGCTGTGGAGTCGGAGTCGGGGGAAATTTTGGGTACCTGGAGTCGGAGTCGGCAAACAATACTCCGACTCCTACTAAATTTAGATTGGAATTAAAAAAAAAAAAAAAAAAAGCAAGTTTAAATGTCCCAATTCACAAAAAGTTATAATTAATGACTTCTCTACTGTAAGAATAAAGACCAATGCATGCAGTGCCTCACGTAACCGCAAAACGAACACGTTAAGTGACCGTGAAGAAGCATGCTTTTCATGTGCTTCACTATATGGCACGCAACGCACAATTAGGAGCTGCAATACTTATACTTTCCATAGTGTTGTGTTCTGCTTTTACAGGGAACGCATGTTAGAGAACCAGTAAGTGTCCAAATAAAAAAATTCCAACAGGAGTTTTATAAAGCACTAAAAGAAGTTGAAAAGTATGATCGCTCATCAAAACTTACTGTTGAAGAAGCCATCCTTGTTTATCCAGAGATCGTTAGTGATGTGGCCAGAATAGTTACTGCAATGCCACCCACCCAAGTCAGTGTCGAAAGATTATTTTCAGCCCTAAAAATAATAGTTTGACTTAAGAGCCTCTATGAAAGAGGATCTGGGAGAGGCAATTCTCTTCCTTAGAACTCTACATTGAATTGATTTGCATTTTCTAAGCCTAGAACTACATTTCAAGATTAATATAAACCATTTCTAGGTTTTGCAGATTTTGTTTTTGGTTCATTATAGATGAGCTTTGTTTTTGTTCTAAAACAACCAAATAATGTGGTTTGTATTTTTGAACTGGTAAAGATCCTGTTCCTGATGTTTATGCCTGCTGCTACTATCCAGTCACTTGATTGTTTTCATTGTGTTTTGTCTTTTGCTTAAACTGTGCAATACAGTAGACTGTTGGCTTCCCAGCCAGTAGTCCTGTGGTAGGTTGCATTTCTTTCCCTCAAGGAATGTATAAAATACATTCGCATATTAATACAGAGGAGTCGGAGTCGGGGAGTCGGAGTCGGAAGTACATAAAACGTCGGAGTCGGAACATTTATCTACCGACTCCACAGCCCTGATTACAAACCATTATAGAGTACACAAATACATTCATAAAAACATACAATAATACATGTATGGGTACATAGTAGGGTCCATCATCTAAAAACATGCGCCTAAAATAGCGCCATCTCTTTTATCTTCCAAGACCTCTCTGAAACATAGGGATCAGAAGATTTAAAAGAGCAAATCCCGAGCGGCTCTTCCAACCCCCTTCCCACCCCCCCACCCAAATAATAATAAAAAAAAATAAGTAATCGTGTATTTTTACCCCCTCACCCACATATATTTACCCCTCTTTATGTGTATCCCATTTCTATATCTGTGCATATATACATATCCTTACTTTCAGAAAGGGGAGAGAGGAGATCATATATTTCCTCGTCCCCCCCCCCCCCCTTATATCCCTTCAAATTACGTGAGGAGAAAAAAAAAACACCCGAGAAGGTGAAAAAGAGGGATAGAAAAAGAAAAAAAAAGAAAAGGGGGGGGCAACATATCTGGAAGCGCACTTTTACGCTTATCCACTCATGTTTTGAATCAATTAGATGGACCCTTTGTGATTAACTATTTTCAATAAAATAGCTTTTTGATACTTTTAAATGATATTTGTTGCTGCAATTCAAAGCACCCTCTGGGTATCCTTCCAATTTCTAAGTCTGAGGGTGATGGCCTTGGACTGCATAGAATGACTTGGTATGAAGAGCACTGTGCCAATGGGAGTTAATGGTGAATTCAGCCAAAGGCAAATACTCAGACCAATTGTAATGAGTAGAGGTCGACCGATATGGGTTTTTCTCTGGCCGATGCCGATATTTGGAAATCGGGGCGGCAGATGGCCGATATGTGTTGCCAATTTTTGCGGCCGATATTTTAGGCCGATTTTTTTTTTTTAATTTTTTTTTTTTTTCCCTCATCTCAAAAAACCTAGGGTGGAGAGGTGGGGGAGGAGATAATTGTTTAGGGTGGAGAGGTGGGGTGCAGCCTGTCAGTGCCACATCAGTGCCCATCGGTGCCACCTCATTAGTGCCCACCAGTGCAGCCTATCAGTGTCCAGTGCCCACCAGTGCATATCACCAGTGCATCACATTAGTGCCAACCAGTGCATCACCTCATCAGTGCCCACCAGTACAGCCCAATGTCATTCACTCATCAATGCCCACCAGCCTAGCACAAGACTCCATTCGTCCCTGGCCCTGACGTGCTGCTGCCCCGCCTACAATCCCCAGGATGCAGCTCGGGCCGGTAACAGCCAATCAGCGGCCGCTGCTGCCGACATCCTCCACTGTAAAGAAAACGTCCCCTGACTGCTGCGCGCCCTGCCTCTGCCTACAAGCCCCAGAATGCAGCGCGATAGCAGGGAGCGGGCCCCTCCTCCTCTGGGTGTAAAAAGAGGGGAGGGCCGCCGCGCTGGGTGTACCAAGATGGCCGCGGCTCCGGAGCTAGGCCGAAGCCGCGGCCTTTCCTGATGCTGTGACCGCGGAGGCAATCCGCGGATTGCCGCCGCGGTCACAGCATCAGGAAAGGCCGCGGCTTCGGCCTAGCTCTGGATCCGAGGCATTGTAATGGCCGTGTTAAATATCGGCCTAATTTGGATGAAAATCGGCCGATGCCGATTTCTCCAAAACGGCCAAATATCGGCCTGCCGATATATCGGTCGACCTCTAGTAATGAGTTGACATAATGTCAAAAATAGATTTTAAGGGTCTGGTTCATGCATTCAGTTTGACCCTCTGTCTGTCTGTTGGTGATGTGAGGTAGAGAGCAAGCATTGCTCCCAGTTTCTTACCAAACACTCCCCCTGAATCGGTAAACAAATTGGGATCCGCACAAGTTGGATAGGCAGCCCCATTATCGATGCAAGGCCACCAAACATGATGCTGCAAAGTCTTGAGAGTGATGGTGATATTTGGGATGACCAGATAACACTCCATGTGCTCAGGAGTATAGGTTTTCTGAGGCTGCGGGCTACGAACAGGCGACCTGGTGGTATCTTTAGGCCTTGGGGAGCACAATTCTGGGTTTCTTGCACCTATTGGGAAAGAGCCTTTTGTGAGGTGGGATTATATACCGCTTGGTAGGTTGATCTTCAAAAGTAGCAAACTATCTGGAAAGAGCATCTGCATCTTATGTCCAGGGACATAGGAAAGAACAAAATTAAAAATGGGAGAAGAACAGAGCCCATCAAGCTTGATGTGAATTCAAACGTTTGGCAGTCTCAAGCTACAGCAGGTTTTTATGGTCAGTCAGGATAGATAAAAGGTTTGGGAGCTCCATCCAGAAGATATCGCCATTCCGACAATGCCGATTTGATGGCCAGTAGTTCTCGATTCCCAACATCATAACTCATCTCTGCTGGAGAAATCTTTTTAGAGATGGATGGATTCTACCAGACTTAAGATGTCTCTGGGACAGCACGGCACCTGCTCCTACTTCAGAGGCATCAACCTCAACTATGTACTGGAGATCGTGGGGGTTTGGATGCTGAAGAACTGGAGACTTGCTTTTAATTGCTGAAAAGCTGATTCTGCTTCTGAGGGCCACACTTTGCAGTTTGTACCTTTTTCCTAGTCCTAACGGTAAGGGGGCAGCAATGGAGGCAACACTTTTTAATAAAGCGCCTGTAGTAATTCATGAACCCTAGAAAGCTTTGGAGCCATTGCAAGACAGCAGAAAGTTTTTGTGGGTCCATTTGGAAACTGACAGCACCTACGGTGTATCCAAGGAAAGGTGGTTTTGATGAAAACTGCATTTCTCAATCCTAGCGTAAAGGTGGTTTTCTCTCAGTCGCTGTAATGCTTGCTTTACAGAGATGCGTTCTAGGTGAGTCTTGGAAAAGATTAATATGTCTTCCACTCGTCTCCCTCTCTCTAATTCAAATCAAATTGTAAGCCCCTCGGAGGTCCAGTGAAGTTAACGGCTCCCTTAAGCACATCAAACAATTCTAGAATAAGAGGCAAAGGGTAGGAGTCTCTTACGTCGATATGATTTAACCATCGATTAGTCTATGCATGGTTAAAGACCCCCATTTTTCTTTTCAAAAGAGAAGAAACTGCCCCTACTGGAAAAGAGGGTCTGGATAAAACTTCTCTCCGTGTTGTCCTTGCTGTATTCCTCCATGGACTTTTGTTCAGGCAGTGACAAGGGTTAGGTCCTTCCTTTGGGAAGTGGTGCTCCAAGAATCGGATTAATCGCACAGTCAAAGGAATGATGCAGAGGTAAAACCTCTGCTTGCAAAATACATCTGCAAATCCATGTTATTTACGAGGCAAGGTAGGAGGGATGGCCATGAAAGCCAACAGACAACCAGAAAGTATTTTGGGTAGAGACAAACCGTTCGTTCAGATAACAGGAAGGCCCCCAAGAGGCTAGTTCTCTATTTACCCAATCAAAAGAAGGGTTGTGATGTTGTAACCAAGGAGAACAGGCAGAAGTGGAGAATCAATAAGAGACAGGGCGATTTTCCTCTTTGTGGCGTGCTCCTACCTGAAGGGTGATTGTTATAGTCTCAAACTTTACAAGACCATCTCTCAACGGTTGTCCATTCAAGGTGGTGATGCTCAGGGGTCTAGACTTGGGAACAAATGTGATGTTGTTTTCCTTAGAAAAAGAGTAATCCAGGAATATGTCAGCGGCTCCAGAATCCACAAAAGCCTCACAGGAGACACGTTTAGAGGCTAAATGGAAGATTGCGGGTATAGTAATCTTGGTCTTGGAGGAAGTTCTTGTAAGGTCTAATACAGCTCCTCCAACACTGGTTAGACCAACGTTTCTCAACCAGTGTGCCGTGAAGAGTCCCCAGGTGTGCCGCGGCAAAATGACCCCCAATATAGGCAGCTATCTGATGTTTTAACTAATGCTGGCCACTTGGTTAATATTTTTTATTACAGCGGTGCCGGTCCGCTGTGTAAAGCTCACTCCCCGCTGCCACAGGCACTCGGGACGCTGTACTGGCTGTGCAGGCCTCCCGACCGCCTCCTGCCAACCGATTACGTCATCGGTTGCTATTGGGGGGTCGGGCGCACGCACTGATATCTGTGACGTGTGAGCCTCGGGTGTCAGAGTAGATGCTGGCTGGCGCGCGTTTCCCTGAGGGGAGGAGAAGAGTAGAGGTGGAAGAACAGTGAGGAAAACAAAACAGTGAGGAGACACAGGTACTTGTACCTGTCATCTTCAATGTATGATGGTTTTATTGCAGGCATGGTGTTTCTAAAAAAAAAAAAAAACTACATAACACTTGTTGGCACTTTCATTGCCTCACTTTTCATTGCAGGCATGGTGAATTTTTTTTTTAAATGTAATACAGGGTTTGACAAATTTGCTTGGAATCTAGGAGCCAGATAAAAAAGTTAGGAGCCAGAAAACGCACCCCGTCCCGACGAGCTTGCTCGCAGAAGCGAACACATACGTGAGCAGCGCCCGCATATGTAAACGGTGTTCAAACCACACATGTGAGGTATCGCTGCAATTGGTAGAGCGAGAGCAATAATTCTAGCCCTAGTCCTCCTCTGTAACTTAAAACATGCAACCTGTAGATTTGTAGGTCGCCTATGAAGATTTTAAAGGGTAAATGTTTGTCGGCATTCCACGAGCGGACGCAATTTTGAAGCGTGACATGTTGGGTATGAATTTACTCGGCGTAACATTATCTTTCATAATATAAAAAAAAAAATGGGGATAACTTTACTGTGGTCTTATTTTTTTTTTATTAAAAAAAGTGTATTTTTTTCACAAAAAAGTGCGCTTGTAAGACCGCTGCGCAAATACGACGTGACAAAGTATTGCAACGATCGCCATTTTATTTTCTAGAGTGTTAGGATAAAAAATATATACAATGTTTGGGGGTTCTAATTGGAGGGAAGAAAATGGCAGTGAAAATAGTGAAAAATAGTGAAAAATTACATTAGAATTGCTGTTTAACTTGTAATGCTTAACTTGTAATACCAACGGCCACCACCAGATGGCGCCAGCTCACACATCTGGTGGTAATTACTTGTAATACCAACGGCTCACCACCAGATGGCGCCAGCTTTTTTTTTTTGCCCACCTTCCAAGCCCAGTCACCAGGACACCATTTCTAGTCGCCATGGTGACCTGGCGCCCGGGATTTGTCGAGCCCTGAAATATACATGGGCTATGTGGGTTATTATTATTGATGATGATGATGATGATGATGATAATAACTGTATTCTTCAATACTGTAGATTGGCTGCAGCGTAGGTGTGGCGCAGGGTACCTGTGGTTTTCATGTGGTTTCTCATTGACTTCTGTTATGTCCCTACATAATAGAAATTTATGAGAAACCACATGAAAACCTCAGGTACCCTGCGCTACACCTGCGCTGCAGCCAAACTGCAGTATTGAAGTATACAGTTATTAGTGGGAATGCTTTAATAAGCATTCCCAGTATTGATATTCATTTTTTATTATTAGTGGGAATGCTTTAATAAGCATTCCCAGTATTGATATCCGTAAATTTATTATTAGTGGGAATGCTTTAACCTCTTGACCACCGCCCCATGTCAAAAAGACGTCCTCCTTTTTAAAGTTGAATATCTCGATAATGGCAGCAGCTGCTGCCACAACCGAGACATTCATCTTTTCAGGGGGCGGTGGTGTACACGATAACGGCGGTCTCCGCGGCGGATTCGCCGCGAGATCGCCGTTATCGGTGGCGGGAGAGGGGCCCCCCCGCCGCTCTCCCGCGCTCTCCGCCGCTTACCGGAGCCGTCGGTAGCGGCGGAGGGGATCCGATGTGTCCGGCAGCTGAGCGGGGACGGGACTGAAGGAGAAATCTCCTTCACCCGTCCTCATAGCTCTGCTGGGCGGAAGTGACGTCAAAACGTCAGTCCCGCCCAGCCTCTTAAAGAAACATTTTTTTTTTGTCATTTGAAAAAATGACTTTTTTTTTTTATTTTTTATTTTGCATTTAAGTCTAATTATGAGATCTGAGGTCTTTTTGACCCCAGATCTCATATTTAAGAGGACCTGTCATGCTTTTTTCTATTACAAGGGATGTTTACATTCCTTGTAATAGGAATAAAAGTGATCAATTTATTTATTTATTTTTTTTTCAGTGTAAAAAATTATAAAACTAAATAAAAATAAATAAGAAAACCAAAAAAAAATTTTTTTAAAGCGCCCCGTCCCGACGAGCTCGCGCGCAGAAGCAAACGCATACGCGAGTAGCGCCCGCATATGAAAACGGTATTCAAACCACACAAGTGAGGTATCGCCGCGATCGTTAGAGTGAGAGCAATAATTCTAGCCCTAGACCTACTCTGCAACTCAAAAAATGCAACCTGTAGAATTTTTTAAACGTCGCCTATCGAGATTTTTAAGGGTAAAAGTTTGACGCCATGCCACGAGCGGGCGCAATTTTTAAGCGTGACATGTTGGGTATCATTTTACTCGGCGTAACATTATCTTTCACAATATATAAAAAAATTGGGCAAAATGTATTGTCTTATTTTTTAATTCAAAAAAGTGATTTTTATCCAAAAAAAGTGCGCTTGTAAGACCGCTGCGCAAATACGGTGTGACAAAAAGTATTGCAATGACTGCCATTTTATTCCCTAGGATGTCTGCTAAAAAAAAATATATAATGTTTGGGGGTTCTGATTAATTTTCTAGCAAAAAAATTGTGATTTTCACATGAAGGAGAGAAGTGCCAGAATTTACCTGGTGGGCAAGTGGTTAATAAGCATTCCCAGTATTGATATTCGTTTTTTATTATTAGTGGGAATGCTTTAATAAGCATTCCCAGTATTGATATTCGTTTTTAGTGGGAATGCTTTAATAAGCATTCCCAGTATTGATATTCGTTTTTTATTATTTTTCTCCTTTATTATTCCGTACGTTTTTTGGCTCTGCGTAACTTCTGCATACTTTCAGCTATTGAGACCATTCAACTATTAAAATGTTCGTCTCGTTCAGCTAACGATGGGACTTCAAGTTTTTTTGTACTATTTATACTTTATACTATAAAATATTAAGCTTTTAAGACACTTTTTTTTTAACATTGAAGTCAATGAGAACATCCTTTTTCCCGCTCCAAATCGCACGTCCTGCCAAAAGTTTCAGCTCCTTCATACTTTCACTTACAGACACCAAACAAACTTTAAAGCGGTCACAAAATATTCAGCTATCCGGCTATGACTTTTCAGATTGATATCTTTTACGGTTTTTGTGAAAACGCAATTTACGTTTAGTGATTTTTTCAGAAAATGTTATCGGTTATAATGTAATCCTATGGAGCAGGTTTAGAGTGTGTCATGTGACCTTTAGAGTGGAGATCATCCACAAAAAAAATTATCTTTAAAAAAAGGGGAAACAAATTGCTCTCACGCCCACAAGATCTACTTGTCATACACAATTTATATATCAAAACGTAGGTATTTTTGTCTGGTTTCAGGCAATGTGATCAGTTTTGTGATATGTATTTTAGTTTTAGTTCCTGGAGCTTCTAAATGACAACAGCCTGAAATCTTCTCTCATTGACTCTCATGTTAAAAAATCTAAAAAAAATTCCTGCAAAACACAGACACTCTTTTCTAAATCGCTGACATGGCCACATTTTTAAGTTTATCAACATAAATTTCATATCGATGCGTTCACAAGGGCCGTGTCTTTCAAACGGTGAAGTCGCTGTATCGATCGCATGTACGGTTGTGGATTTATTAAGGTTTGTTTGAAGGCGTATTTGGTCTGTGAATTAAAAGGCGTTTGTAATGCTATTTCTTTCCATAAATAGCTTTCCTTACCTCGGTGCAATATTCCTCCTCACTGACCTGGGGGGGGGGGGGGAGAAAACCTCTTGAGGGGGAGGGGCGACCAGGAAGTCAGGACGCTCTCTACTTTGCAGATAGAGAAAGGAGCTGTGTGTCCTAAAGATAGTGTAGTGGTTATGGTGAATAGCTTTGGTGCGGGCTCAGCAATTCAGCATTCCCACGCATCGCATTTTCCTCAGGAAATGCATTGTCTAGTTAGTGGGAATGCTTTAATAAGCATTCCCAGTATTGATATTCGTTTTTTATTATTCTTCTTAATTTTAATTTTATTATTCCGTACGTTTTTTGACTCTGCGTAACTTCTGCATACTTTCAGCTATTGAGACCATTCAACTTTTAAAATGTTCATCTCGTTCAGCTAACGATGGGACTTCAAGTTTTTTTGTACTATTTATACTTTTTAAAATATTAAGCTTTTAGACACTTTTTTTTAACATTGAAGTCAATGAGAACATCCTTTTTCCTGCTTCAAAACACACGTTCTGCCAAAAGTTTCAGCTCCTTCATACTTTCACTTACAGACACCAAACAAACTTTAAAGCGGTCACAAAATATTCAGCTATCCAAACATGACTTTTTAGATTGATATCTTTTACGGTTTTTGTGAAAACGCAATTTACGTTTAGTGATTTTTTTATCGGTTATAATGTAATCCTATGGAGCAGGTTTAGAGTGTGTCATGTGACCTTTAGAGTGGAGATCTTTGAAAACAAAAATTATCTTTAAAAAAAGGGCGAACAAATTGCTCTCACGCCCACAAGATCTACTTGTCATACACAATTTATATATCAAAACGTAGGTATGCTTGTCTGGTTTCAGGCAATGTGATCAGTTTTGTGATACGTATTTTAGTTTTAGTTCCAGGAGCTTCTAAAGGACAAGAGTGACAAAACCACTCTCATTGACCGTCCATGTTAAAAATTTAAAACATTTTCCTGCAAAACACACAAAGACGCTCTTTTCTAAATCGCTGGCATGGCCACAATTTTAAGTTTATCAACATAAATTTCATATCGATGCGTTCACAAGGGCCGTGTCTTTCAAACGGTGAAGTCGCTGTATCGATCGCATGTACGGTTGTGGATTTATTACGTTTTGTTTGGAGGCGTAATTAATGTATTGGTCTGTGAATTAAAAGGCGTTTGTAATGGAATTTCTTTCCATAAATAGCTTTCCTTACCTCAGGGCAATATTCCTCCTCACTGACCTGGGGGGAGGGGAAACCTCTTGAGGGGGGAGGGGCGACCAGGAAGTCAGGATACTCTCTACTTTGCAGATAGAGAAAGGAGCTGTGTGTCCTAAAGATAGTGTAGTGGTTATGGTGAATGGCTTTGGTGCGGGCTCAGCAATTCAGCATTCCCACTCGCATTTTCCTCAGGGAATGCATTTTCTAGTCTAGTTTTAATTTTATTCCGTACGTTTTTTGGCTCTGCGTAACTTCTGCATACTTTCAGCTATTGAGACCATTTAACTTTTAAAATGTTCGTCTCATTCAGCTAACGATGGGACTTCTTCAAGTTTTTTTGTACTATTTATACTTTTTAAAATATTAAGCTTTTAGACACTTTTTTTTAACATTGAAGTCAATGAGAACATCCTTTTTCCTGCTTCAAAACGCACGTTCTGCCAAAAGTTTCAGCTCCTTCATACTTTCACTTACAGACACCAAACAAACTTTAAAGCGGTCACAAAATATTCAGCTATACAAACATGACTTTTTAGATTGATATCTTTTACGGTTTTTGTGAAAACGCAATTTACGTTTAGTGATCTTTTCAGAAAATGTTATCGGTTATAATGTAATCCTATGGAACAGGTTTAGAGTGTGTAATGTGACCTTTAGAGTGCAGATCATTGAAAAAAAAATGATCTTTAAAAAAAGGGGAAACAAATTGCTCTCACGCCCACAAGATCTACTTGTCATACACAATTTATATATCAAAACGTAGGTATTGTTGTCTGGTTTCAGGCAATGTGATCAGTTTTGCGATAGGCATTTGACTTTTAGTTCCAGGAGCTTCTAAAGGACAAGTGCCTCAAAATCCCTCCCATTGACCGTCATGGTAAAAAGTCTAAAAAATGTTTCTGCAAAACACACAAAGACGCTCTTTTCTAAATCGCTGACATGGCCACATTTTTAAGTTTATCAACATAAATTTCATATCGATGCGTTCACAAAAGCCTTGTGTTTCAAACGGTGTAGTCGCTGTATCGATCGCATGTACGGTTGTGGATTTATTAAGTTTTGTTTGAAGGAATAATTCATGTATTTGGTCTGTGAATAAAAGGCGTTTGTAATGGAATTTCTTTCCATAAATAGCTTTCTACCTCAGTACAATATTCCTCCTCACTGACCTGGGGGGGGGGGGGAGGGGCAACCAGGAAGTCAAGACGCTCTCTACTTTGCAGATAGAGAAAGGAGCTGTGTGTCCTAAAGATAGTGTAGTGGTTATGGTGAATGGCTTTGGCGCGGGCTCAGCAATTCAGCATTCCCACGCATCGCATTTTCCTCAGGAAATGCATTGTCTAGTTATTAATAATAACCCACATAGCCCATGTATATTATATAAAAAATAAATAAAATCACCATGCCTGCAATGGAATGAGTAAATGTGAAAGTGGCCTAATTGTAACAAGTGTTATGTAGGTTTTTCTCCCCCCCCCCCCCCCACAAGATCACAATTCGTAGTTACAGATTTGGAATGGTTTGCCGGGGTTATGGCTGAAGATATCAGCCATAACCTTGGTATTGTTTTTTACAGCCAGTGGCTGGCTTTCTCATGAAAGCGTTCCGAGCGGCTTCCGCTTTCAGAAGCAGCGGGAGGGGATGTCGTCCCCCCCCCCCCTTTGACTGCCTTGAAGGACCGGAGCGACGCCATGACGTACAGGCTGGAAGTAAACTATTTGTATTTTTTTTTCCTTTAGGTCGATACGTATTCTTCTACCTATTTTTGGTAAAAAAAAAAAAAAAAAACGCAATAAGCGTTTATCGGTTGGTTTGCGCAAAATTTATAGCGTTTAAAAATAGGGGATAGTTTTATTGCATTTTTATAAAAAAAAATTTTTTTTACTACCAATGGCGGCGATCAGCGTTTTTTATTTTTTTTGTGACTGCAACATTATGGCGGACACTTCGGACAATTTTGACACATTTTTGGGACCATTGTAGGGCTGCAACTAACGATTTTCATAATCGATTAGTTGGCCGATTATTGTTTAGATTAATCGGTTAATAACCTTAGAAAAAAAATGAATTTTTGCGCGATTTGCATTTTTTACATTTTTTTGGGCCAATTTGTTGTTGGGCAGATTCAAAAACACAAATTGCCGCAAAAATGCATTACATGCTTTTCTGTAGCTTCTCCGTTGAAGTATATTGAACCAAAAAAACTAAAAAGTACAGCTTTTGCTTAAAAATAAAATTAAAAATTCCTTGCCCTTTCCAAATACACAGCTGAAAAAATCATGCATTTGAATGTGTCCCATAGGAAACTATGTACATGGACTGTAGTGTGTTTATGCAAAAAACACCAGAAAACACAGAGGTGTTAACTATATGATCAGCATGTACAAATATATAAGTGGTCCATATAGTGAACTTGGTGTTGAGTTATTCCCTTTACGATCAACACTGAGGACAAGGGGGGAATCTTTTCGTCTAGAGGAAAAGAGATTTCACCTCCAAATACGGAAAGGTTTCTTCACAGTAAGAGCTGTGAAAATGTGGAACTGACTCCCTCCAGAGGTTGTTCTGGCCAGCTCAGTAAAGTGCTTTAAAGCGGGGGTTCACCCTATAAACAAAAAAAAAAAACATTATTTTTTTCTTCTAGCATAAAATTCGGCATAGTTGCGCGAGCTACAGTATGCCTGTCTTGATTTTTTTATCCCCGTACTCACAGTGCAATCCTACATTGAAGATACCGACTCCCCACAGGGAATGGGCGTTCCTATCCAGACGGAGGATGATTGACGGCCGGCTCTGGCACGTCACGCTTCTCCGGAAATAGCCGAAATAGGCTTGGCTCTTCACGGCGCCTGCGCATAGTCGCAGGCGCCGTATAGCGCCGTGAAGAGCCGAGACCTACTCCGGCTGTCTTCGGGGAGCGTGACGTGCCAGAGCCGGCCGTCAATCATCCACCGTCTGGATAGGAACGCCCATTCCCCGCGGGGAGACGGAATCTTCAATGTAGGATTGCACTGTGAGTACGGGGATAAAAAAATCAAGACAGGCATACTGTAGCTCGCGCAACTATGCCGAATTTTATGCTAAAATGCTGCTATGGAGGGTGAACCACCGCTTCAAGAAAGGCCTGGATACTTTCCAAAATGTACAGAATATAACTGGGTACTGACATTTATAGGTAAAGTTGATCCGGAAATATCTGATTGCCTCTCGGGGGATCAGAAAGGATTTTTTTCCCCTGCTGTAGCAAATTCGATCATGGTCTGCTGGGGTTTTTTGCCTTCCTCTCGATCAACTGTGGTTATAAAATTGGGTATATGTGCTTGTACGATACTATTCTTTTATTTCTTATGGTTGAACTTGATGGACTTGTGTGTCGAACTTGATGGACTTGTGTGTCTTTTTTCAACCTGACTAACTATGTAACTATGTGTGAACCCAGGCCTGAGATGTTTAGTAACATAACATTGGTACAAAAAGAGCAAATAATCGCTACTGTAAGGGGTTCTTTTTTTACTGTGTGAAAGTAATATTTACAGTAGCGATTTTCTCTTTTTGTACTATAAAGGGCTATTTTTTTTTTTCTTTTTAACCCCATTATGTTACTGGCCGATTAATCGATTATTATAATGGTAATCGATTAATCGACAACTAATCGATTATGAAATTAATCGATTAGTTGTTTCGGCCCTAGACCGTTGTAATTTTCACAGCAAATAATGCATTTAAAATGCATTGTTTATTGTGAAAATGACAATTGCAGTTTGGGAGTTAACCACAGGGGGCGCTGATGGGGTTATGTGTGACCTGAAGTGTGTTTACAACTGTAGGGGGGTGTGGCTGTAGGTGTGACGTCATAGATTGTGTCCCCCTATAAAAGGGATTACACGATTGATGCTGCCGCCACAGTGAAGAACGGGGAAGCCGTGTTTACACACGACTCTCCCCGTTCTTCAGCTCCGTGGACCGATCGCGGGACTCCAGCGGCGATCGGGTCCTGCGGTCCCGGTCATGGAGCTTCGGACCAGGTCGCTGGAGCGCGCCCGCGACCCACGGCTAGGGAACTAGTATAGGACGTACCTGTATGTACATGTGCCCAGCCGTGCCATTCTTCCCACGTATATGTACAGGAGGCGGTCCTTAAAGGAGTTCTCCAAGCTAAAACTTTTAACCCCCTCTGTGCCCGGGCTGTAAAACTATACAAAATAAACTTTCACTTACCTGCCTACGATCCCCCGTTGTTCCGATATCGCCGTCCCGTTCTCCGGTCCCGGTCTGTTCCACTTCCTGCGGGTCGGTGACTCACAGTGCGCTCAGCCTATCAGCGGCCGCAGCAATGTCCCGTCGCGGCCGCTGATAGGCTGAGCGCACTGTGAGTCACCGACCCGCAGGAAGTGGAAGAGACCGGGACCGGAGAACGGGACGGCGATATCGGAACAACAGGGGATCGTAGGCAGGTAAGTGAAAGTTTATTTTGTATAGTTTTACAGCCCGGGCACAGCGGGGGTTAAAAGTTTTAGCTTGGAGAACTCCTTTAAGTGGTTAAAGTGTTGCTTAAGTACCAAAGTTTGTCATCATTCCACGAGTGTGCGCAATTTTAAAGCATGACATGTTAGGTATCTATTTATCCGTCATAACATCATCTTTCACACTATACCCAAAAATTGGGGTATATATTGTGTTTTGTTTTAATTCATTGTAGTGAATTTTTTACAAAAATAAATGTGTTTGCAAAACCACTGTGCAAATAGCAAGTGGCGTAATTTTTTTTTTTCACATTTTTGGTTTGGTGTGCCTCGAGATTCTGACAGATTTTTAAAGGGTGCCTTGGTTGGAAAAAAAGGTTGAAAAACACTGGGTTAGACCCTGCCTTTTACTGGATGGGAAGGGCAAACTGATAACGAATATCCTTTAAGTCAGGGCTCGACAAATCCTGGTCGCCAGGTCGCCATGGCGACTAGAATTTTTTTGTGAGCTGACGCCATCTGGTGGTGAGCCGTTGGTATTACAAGTTATTACCACCAGATGTGTAAGCTGGCGCCATCTGGTGGTGGCCGTTGGTATTACAAGTTAAGCATTACAAGTTAAACAGCAATTCTAATGTAATTTTTCACTATTTTCACTGCCATCTTCTTCCCTCTAATTAGAACCCCCAAACATTATATATATTTTTTATCCTAACACCCTAGAGAATAAAATGGCGATCGTTGCAATACTTTCTGTCACGCCGTATTTGCGCAGCGGTCTTACAAGCGCACTTTTTTTGGGAAAAATTACACTTTTTTTAATTAAAAAATAAGACAACAGTAAAGTTATATCCATTTTTTTTTTATATTATGAAAGATAATGTTACGCCGAGTAAATTGATACCCAACATGTCACGCTTCAAAATTACGTCCGCTCGTGGAATGGCGACAAACTTTTACCCTTTAAAATCTCCATAGGCGTTGTTTAAAAAGTTCTACAGGTTGCATGTTTTGAGTTACAGAGGAGGTCTAGGGCTAGAATTATTTCTCTCGCTCCACCAATCGCGGCAATACCTCACATGTGTGGTTTGAACACCGTTTACATATGCAGGCGCTGCTCACGTATGTGTTCGCTTTTGCGCGCAAGTTTGTCGGGACGGGGCGCGTTTTCTGGCTCCTAACTTTTTTAGCTGGCTCCTAGATTCCAAGCAAATTTGTCAACCCCTGCTTTAAGTCCACAGTACAAGCATAGGCCCATTGCACGCCTCTTTTGTTTCTCTGACTGTTAGGTGGAGACGGCTGACTTCCATGGGTTCATCAGGTGTCTTGGACTTAACAGAAAATTCAGGTTCAGGCTGAGGTGGTGCTTGGAAGTTAGGGGCCAAACAGTAAACTGGCCTGGGAAGCTTGCGAGTTCCAAGTCTCTCCTTGCACATTTCATGATGCCGGACATCCAGACGAACACACGGCTCTCTGAATTTTTAAAGGTGTTCGGGGGAATTCGTATCGCACCAATTCATCCTTAATGCGATCTGCAAGACCTTTACGGAAAGCTGCATGTAATGCTCCTGAGTCCCAATTGGTCTCGGTAGTCAGGGTACGCAACTCAATGGCATACTTCGCCACTAGTACTAGTCCTGGTACCTTGCTGTATGTCAAAAAGTGAGCACTTCGATGCAGAAGCTCTATCGGGCTTGACAAATGCAGTTTGGAGAGATTTCTGGCTTCTATCAGCGTCTTGCAGCACAGGATGATTGCGTTCCAGGTAAGGCGAGACCCATGCCGGTGCTTTCTCTTTTCAACCATGAAATGACAAAAGTCACTTTGGCATAAGAAGTGCTAAATATCCCAGAAATGTTGCAGAAATGCAAACATTTAAAAAAACCTCTGCAGTCCTCAGTATCGCCACCACATTTTTCAGGCAAGGGAAGTTTGGTTGGCACAGAAGATGCAGGTTGGATTGGAGTAGGAGCTAGCGTCTGGACAGGTGTGGAGAAATCAGGTAACCAAGACTTAAGCATAGCACAAAGTTCATCTAGCTTGGCAACCAGAGAAGAAAGATGCTGTTTATGAGCTCCAATCAATGCTCCCTGATGCAAAATCATCTTAACAATCTCAGCAGTGTCAACTGCCATTATGGCCCATTTGTAATGTAAGGTACCTGTGGTAGGTAGTGTCCGAAGTGGAGATTGTGTGCTGAGGATTCAGGCAAAATATTTGTCTGACAGGCAGGGGTCATGCACGAGATGGCGGCAAAGTACAAAATCAGCAGGCTAGAGTGGTCAATAATTCAGGCATGGTAATCGGAGTCACAGAGCTATTAATACACCAAGGGAGCTAGTCCAGACAATCTGCCACTGAGTAGCAGGAAGCGCTGCTATTTATGAGCTGCTTGATTGTACATTGTCCGCAGGTGGGGCTAGTGAGTCCAAGGCAATGCATCAGGCTGGGTAAATATTGCGACAACTCCAGAGCTCCCCTGTGGCACAACAGATAAGGCTGCAACTGTGGAACTAGGAACATCCCGGTTCAATGACACCCAAATACATTAGTGTGTGTGTGTGTGTGTGTGTGTGTGTTTGTTGCCATGAAGTTCCCCCTTGAGATTCATACCAGACTCAAAGGGCCTGGTATGGTCTGATTCCGTTCATAGAAGTTACAAGTAGAACATGAAGACGCAGGGCCAAGTCGGATAAGAAGTATTACAGTGTGAACATGCCTGAGTGGAGATTTCTGAGGGATGCCTGCCGCTGTGTTTTTCAGCAGGCGATTCCCTGCAATGTAAAGGCAATCATAGTGGCTGTTTGGCCACTTAATTGCTGTTACAGGTGGCGGGAGGGGACGTACCCCCTCTCCCAACGCGGTCAGGTGCTTTTCCCAGCTCGTTGCACGTTGGGAGCTGGAGAATGAAACCCGCGGTTTACCATAGAGCTGGTCCCCAGCCATCTCGATGACCCTCGGAGGTCAAAACTGCCTTTTTTTTTTTTTTTTTTATATATATATAAAGGAGAGATCTGGGGACTTGTAGACACCAGATCTCTCTGTAGAGATTACCTATCATGCCCTATTCCTATTACAAGGGATGTTTACATTACATTCCTTGTAATATAAATAAGTGATTTTTTTAAGGGAAAGTGTAGAAATAAATTAAAGGTCCCCTCGTGCTCGCACGCAGAAGCGAACACATGGGTCACACCTGCATATGTAAACAACGTTTAAACCACACATGAGATCACTGCAAACGTTCACGTGAGAGTAAGAATTCTAGCCCTAATCCTCCCCTGTAACATTCTACGAGTGTGTGTAATTTTTCAGCGTGACATATTGCCGAATACCGTGTGGCATAAAAAATTGCGGCGACTGACATTTTATTCCTTAGTGTCTCTGCTAAAAAATATATATGTTTGGGGGTTCTAATCTATTTTCTAGCAAACAAAGATGAGTTTTCATATGGAGGATAGGAGTACCGGAATAGGCCCGGGCAGAAAGTTGTTAAATTAGTAGATGTACCGTATTGAAAATCAGGGCAAAATCGTGGGTGCGCGATATACGCCGATACCCGCTTCCCGCGCTGTGTTTGAACCACTGCGCCGACATATACCGAGCGCAGTACACTCGGGTATAGTCGGGCAGGCTCGGCTCCTCTCGCGGTCACGTCCTGTACGTCCTTTACGCGAGAGGAGCCGAGCCTGCCCGACTATATACGAGTGTACTGCACTTGGTATACGTCGGCACAGTGGTTCAAACACGGCGGGGATCGCGTGGGGAGGACACCATGATGGCCGCAGAAGGATGCCGGACCGGACGAGGCCGCCGATGGACGACGGGCAGGACACGATGGACGACGGGCAAGACACCGACGAGGGGCATCCAAACTGTATTTTTTTTTTCCAGGAATTTTCCTTCAAGTTCGGGGGTGCGCGCTATACTTTGGGGCACGTTATAGCAAGATAAATACAGTATATGGTAAATAATTGAAGTGTTTTGTTGCATTTTTATATTGCTTGTTGTAGACAGTTTTATATTGCTTGTATGTGCATTTAAAATACGTCATCCTATTCTGTAAAATGGTTAAATTCTGTGTGTGTGTGTGTGTGTGTGTGTGTGTGTGTGTTTTTTTTTGTATGGATATACCCGCAGGCATCATCCAGCTAGCCCCCCCCTTTTTTTTCCAGCGGGCGATTCCCTGCTATGTAAAAGCGATCCTAGCGGCACTTTCCGGTGCTTCTCCCGGCTCGCCTGTGCGATCATTGTGTTGGAGAATTAATCTTGCCGGTGTACCATAGAGTGGGCCATAGACCAGATAGTCCCCAGACATCTCTATGACCCTCGGAGGTCGGAAGCGACAATGTGACATTTCTTCCAGTGCCGGCAGATTTAAACACTGCTTTCTACCATAGGAAAGGGATCTAGGGACTTATTAACCCCAGATCTCTTTGTATTACAAGGGATGTTTGCATTAACCACTTAAGGACCGCCTCACACCATTATACAGGGAGTGCAGAATTATTAGGCAAGCTGTATTTTTGAGGATTAATTTTATTATTGAACAACCACCATGTTCTCAATGAACCCAAAAAACTCATTAATATCAAAGCTGAATATTTTTGGAAGTAGTTTTTAGTTTGTTTTTAGTTTTAGCTATTTTAGGGGGATATCTGTGTGTGCAGGTGACTATTACTGTGCATAATTATTAGGCAACTTAACAAAAAAAAATATATACCCATTTCAATTATTTATTTTTACCAGTGAAACCAATATAACATCTCAACATTCACAAATATACATTTCTGACATTCAAAAACAAAACAAAAACAAATCAGTGACCAATATAGCCACCTTTCTTTGCATGGACACTCAAAAGCCTGCCATCCATGGATTCTGTCAGTGTTTTGATCTGTTCACCATCAACATTGCGTGCAGCAGCAACCACAGCCTCCCAGACACTGTTCAGAGAGGTGTACTGTTTTCCCTCCTTGTAAATCTCACATTTGATGATGGACCACAGGTTCTCAATGGGGTTCAGATCAGGTGAACAAGGAGGCCATGTCATTAGATTTTCTTCTTTTATACCCTTTCTTGCCAGCCACGCTGTGAAGTACTTGGACGCGTGTGATGGAGCATTGTCCTGCATGAAAATCATGTTTTTCTTGAAGGATGAAGACTTCTTCCTGTACCACTGCTTGAAGAAGGTGTCTTCCAGAAACTGGGAGTTGAGCTTGACTCCATCCTCAACCCGAAAAGGCCCCACAAGCTCATCTTTGATGATACCAGCCCAAACCAGTACTCCACCTCCACCTTGCTGGCGTCTGAGTCGGACTGGAGCTCTCTGCCCTTTACCAATCCAGCCACGGGCCCATCCATCTGGCCCATCAAGACTCACTCTCATTTCATCAGTCCATAAAACCTTAGAAAAATCAGTCTTGAGATATTTCTTGGCCCAGTCTTGACGTTTCAGCTTGTGTGTCTTGTTCAGTGGTCGTCGTCTTTCAGCCTTTCTTACCTTGGCCATGTCTCTGAGTATTGCACACCTTGTGCTTTTGGGCACTCCAGTGATGTTGCAGCTCTGAAATATGGCCAAACTGGTGGCAAGTGGCATCTTGGCAGCTGCACGCTTGACTTTTCTCAGTTCATGGGCAGTTATTTTGCGCCTTGGTTTTTCCACACGCTTCTTGCCACCCTGTTGACTATTTTGAATGAAACGCTTGATTGTTCGATGATCACGCTTCAGAAGCTTTGCAATTTTAAGAGTGCTGCATCCCTCTGCAAGATATCTCACTATTTTTGACTTTTCTGAGCCTGTCAAGTCCTTCTTTTGACCCATTTTGCCAAAGGAAAGGAAGTTGCCTAATAATTATGCACACCTGATATAGGGTGTTGATGTCATTAGACCACACCCCTTCTCATTACAGAGATGCACATCACCTAATATGCTTAATTGGTAGTAGGCTTTTGAGCCTATACAGCTTGGAGTAAGACAACATGCATAAAGAGGATGATGTGGTCAAAATACTCATTTGCCTAATAATTCTGCACTCCCTGTACGTCGGCAGAATGGCACGGCTGGGCACAATCACGTACAGGTACGTTGCCCTTTAAATGCCCAGCTGTGGGTCGCGAGACTCGGTCTGAGGCACCGTGACCGCTGGACCCGATCACCGCCGGTGTACTGCAATCGGGTCACAGGAGCTGAAGAACGGGGAGAGGTGAGTGTAAACAAACCTTCCCCGTTCTTCTCTGTGGCTTGTCACTGATCGTCTGTTCCCTGTCATAGGGAACGACGATCAGTGACGTCACACGTCCAGCCACGCCCCCCTACAGTAAGAAACACACGATGGGACACACTTAACCCCTTTTAGCGCCCCCTAGTGGTTAACCCTTTCACTGCCATTGTCACAGTAATCGGTGCATTTTTATAGCACTTTTCACTGTGAAAATGACAATGGTCCCAAAAATGTGTCAAAAGTGTCCGATGTGTTCGCCACAATGTCGTAGTCACGAAAAAAATTGCAAATCGCCGCCATTACTAGTAAAACTAGTAACTAACATTACTCTAAACTGGTAGCATGTAAACCATTTTAAAAGCGTAGCCTATGGAGATTTTTAAGTACCAACATTTGGCACCATGCATGTTGGGTATCTATTTACGCAGTGTAACATCTTTCACATTATACAAAAAATTAGGGATAATATTATTATTTTGTTTTTAACCACTTCAGTACTGGGCACTTTCATCCCATCCTTCCCAGACCAATTTTCATCTCTCAGCGCTGTCACACTTTGAATGGAAATTGCGCGGTCATGTAACACTGTTCCCAAATTATTATTTTTTTTTTTTTTTCACACAAATATAGCTTTTTTTTTTTGGTATTTAATCACCTCTGGGGCTTTTATTTTTTTACGCTACAAATAACAAAAAAAAAACATTTTAAAAAAAAGACAGATAATTGTAAAAAAAAAAATCTTAGTTTCTGTTATAACATTTTGCAAATAGGTAATTTCTCTTGATAAATTTTGATCAAAAAAGATGCTGCTACATTTCTTTGGTAAAAATAACCCAAATTGGTGTTTAGTGGTGTCTGTCCCCCATCACTGTAGAGAATCGCATTTGAAAAATTGCTGAAATACTGCCGCCATTTTATTCTGTAGGGTCCCTGCTTTATGTGTATGTGTGTGTGTGTATATATATATATATGTATGTATGTATGTATGTATGTATGTATGTGTGTGTGTGTGTGTGTGTGTGTGTGTGTGTGTGTGTGTGTGTGTGTTCTGCGTAATTTCCTAGGGAAAGAAATATGATTTTTTTTTTTTTACATGTAGGAGAGGAATGCTGGTTGAAATAATACTTGGTGAGTCCTGTCTATGCAGACAACTGTTCTGCTGTATTGTCACTCTCTAGCTTGCTCTCTCAATAGACTACATACTGCCACATTTTTATAAATGTGCTGTATTTATCTGGTAACCTGAGAAATGCTGTGCAGCAGTTGATGGGGTTAATTCCCTATAACCACTTTTAAATTGAAGCTTGTGTTAGATACATTTTACATCATTGCATGTTCAGTAATGTGAACATTCATGCAGACTAGTAAAGTTACAAATAGATTTACTTTATTGTTTGCTTTGTAGATGTGGAAAGGCTGAGTGTGCATATATTGCAACGACCTTCTTTTAGCTGCTAATGATGTGTTTTTTTAATATAATAAATATATAACATTTTATATTCTATATTTTTTTTGGGGTCAGGCTCGAAGAAGGTCACCATGGGACCAGAGACTTCACAGGCACAGAATTCTAATTGCAAGATTATGACATTTAGACCTACCTGGGAGGAGTTTCAGGACTTTGGAAAATACATGGCATATATAGAGTCTCAAGGTGCACACAGGGCTGGTTTGGCTAAGGTAAGTAGTTCTTAATCACTAGTTATTTTATACATTTTTTGTAAATCAGGAACTGTTGTTAATCACCAGGAGAAGCATGTTCTTTTTCTCAGACTAAGAACATTTCTCTACAAGAATCAAAGAAAATACTTGTTAATGAAAGGACTGTTGTGAACCAGGGGTGTCCAACCATTTGACCTTCCTGGGCCACATCGGAAGAAGAGGAATTGTCTTGGGCCACATTTGCTAGGGGACGGTAGCCTATTCATTTCAGTGGCCTACTGCACCCTCTATTTCATGCAGGAGAATTGAGCCATGGGAGCCTGGAAATGGCATGGTGCTTTTCAATCATTCAATCATGCAATTTCCTGTCTGTTCTTACACCTGAAAATGCACTGCATTTTTAGATGCGTGGTGATGCCATTACAAATGACTGGCAGCCCTGCGTGTCTGTAAAGCAGTGTGTTTTGGTTGCGGGTGCGTTAACAGCTGCGATTCCGCACCCATAACTACTTGTAACCTAGCATTTTTACAAACTGTCCTCGCAGTTAGTGGGGGTTGACAACCCTGGTATTTGGTGATCACCATTCAGCCAAGTGGCAATTACTTGCCTTGTAGAATCTGCTTTAGCTGTTTTTCTGGTACTTTTACAAAAAATGGCACCTCTGGCATCCCTTCAGCTGTGCTCATTTCTGTCGCCTTTAATGCTGCTGCGGCTTTTATGCAAATAGATATGCACGGCATCCCCTGCATCCATCCATACGTGCTTCCGTGGCTTTTTTTTGCAATGGGTTCTTTCAGACATGTCCTGGGCCACATGCTGAAATCTCCTGGGCCGTGGGTTGGACACCCCTGGCGTAAACATTGTAGCCTCTGTATTGTAAACTAGTCCTATAAATCCAACATGTAATGTGGCTAAACAAAGGCAGACATGTTTGAAGTTCAGCTGCTGTAACCACTGTGGCTCCTTTCATATTAAGAGAGGTATAGTAGACTCCAGAGAGAGATATCATCTTGCCCTTGTACAAATCATTAGTAAGACTTCATTTAGAATATGCAGTAGGCAAGACTGATCATAAAGCTGCGGCCTTCGCAGATGACATACTGTTTTTTTATTGCATCCCCAGAAATCTTTTCTGACATATATCTAGGGGTCAAATTGACTCCCTCGGTAGACAAAATATTCACAGCTAATTTTCCACCAATAATGTGGGATCTGTTGGCCGACTTGGAAAGATGGAATAAAGCAGGGATATGCAATTAGCGGACCTCCAGCTGTTGCTGAATTACAAGTCCCATGAGGCATAGCAAGACTCTGACAGCCACAAGCATGACACCCAGAGGCAGAGGCATGATGGAACTTGTAGGTTTGCAACAGCTGGAGGTCCGCTAATTGCATATCCCTGGAATAAAGGTCCTTATACATGGATGGGTAGAAATGCGATGCTTAAAATGAGCATCTTGCCAAGGCTACTGTATTTGTTTTAGACCTTACCAATAGTTATTCCAGGGCCATTTCTGAAATCACTGTGTAGTATTTTTATCAGATTTATCTGGGCAAAAAAGCACCCACATTTATCCTACCATCTCTTGTCCAGGCCTAAAACCCAGGCTGGTATGGCATTTTCAGACCCAAATCGATACTATCAGGCAGTACACCTCGCCAGGGTTATGGCGTGGTGCAGAGATGGGGGATATAAAACTTGGGTAGCAATTGAACAATCATGCACCAAGATCCCACTTCAATGTGTGCCATGGTTAAAGCGGAGTTCCAGCCACAATTTCACTTTTTTATATATAAATACCCCTGTAATACACAAGCTTAATGTATTCTAGTAAAGTTAGTCTGTAAACTAAGGTCCGTTTTGTTAGGTTGTTACAGCATTTAGACACTTTATAAAATAGAAATTGACTGGGGCCATCTTAAGTGTGGGCATCATGAAGCCAGACTGTATGACTTCCTGGATTTCAGCCTTGCAGATCTCGCACATGCTTAGTGCTGCACAAGCAGGTTTCAGATCAGGTTTTAGCACCTGTACTGTCCAAGTCACATGATTCTTCAAGACTGGGGAGTGCACAGACTCCTGGAAAGTTACACCCACTACATTCCCAGGAGTCTGTGCGGTGTAGGTTAGGAAGCTTAAGCACCTAGGTGCAGGAAGAGGGAAGATGAACTATTCTGCCTAGCAACAACACTTTAAGAATTTTTTTTTTTTTTTTTAGATGCCTTCAAAGGACTAATGACATTTTTTTAAAACTACTGATGTAATGTTATATTTATGGGTGGAACTCCACTTTAAGGCCAAGTGCACTTGGCATATTGAGGCACCATCCCTTGATAGGGGCAACTCTGCGAGTAATACAACAAAGACATTTTTTCTCCAAGGCAGAAGGAGAAATATCTCGGATGTACCCAATATTGGGAAACGCAGCATTTCCTCCTGGATATACAGATAGCTGTTTCAGACAAACGGTGAGACAGGGTAAATTTCGTTTAGGTGATTATGTTGAAGAACATAGGTTGAAGACTAGGGCGGAAATACAGTCGATGTGTGATTCATCCATTTCTCCTCAATGGTTAGTAAGAGCTGTGTTATAAAATTCTCACACAATGGTAAAGATTGCTGCATAAAATCTATCCGGAAAGGAAAAATATGTGCTGGCGTTGTGGTGAGGCAGAGGGCAATATGCTTCATATTTTCAGGATTTGGGTTCTGAACCAGCAAGATATCTGCTCCACCTTTCAGAGCTTTCTTGGCATAAATATAGTAATTTGATGACAGTTCACCTTTTGAATGCAGCCAAGCCATGTGTATCAGTCCTCTGGAAGCAGGAATCGCCTCCCTCTGTCTTGCAGTGGCTTAAAAATAATCGCTGAAATATATACTATGGAAAGAGGCAGTGCTATTATTTAAGGCAGAGAAGTTTAATAAAAAATGGACAAAATGGTCCGTTCATGTCTGTTCTAGAGAATATGGCTGTGTACTTGTGGAGGCGGAATAGAGATTTTTTTTATTTTTTTCTCTTTCTTGACAGTAGGGTTATGTTCTGTCTATCAGGACAGGACTAGGCAGACATGTTAAATGGCGGGCCCTCTGGTCATAAGCCCTCAGCCAGCAGCTCAGTTTTTTTTCTGCCTAGCATATGAGGACCTGGCACCCTGGGGGCACATTGGTCCTAGGAGAACTTTTATTTTTAACTTTTTTTTTATTTTTTTATCCTGAGATCTACTATCAACTGCCGACTGGGTGACAGGCTGGATAATATAGATCCTTGTAGTCTCCCCAGTCCGGCCATCGAGGGTGAGCAGACCTTTAGCTGCGCGCGGGGTCAGCCACGACATGCCCCATTACTTCAGGGGTGGCCGGTGAGCTACATGCTCTGGGGCTCACTTATGACCGGGCTACTGCAGTCTGTGTCACGGTGGGCCATGGCCGACAGCTACCCCATACTATATGGCGGTGGGTCTGTCAGGAATGCATCCAGCAGTCCTCGCAGGGACGGGTAAGTAGGTTCCTCCTCTGGCAGGGTGAAGCAGCTGGGCTTTACTGGGGTGGTCGTTTTAGGGGTCTCTCGCCCTCCCTTTGTCAGCGGTTCTGGAATCATTGGTTGCCAGAGTGGAAGCTGTGTGCGGGCTTAAGGGGGGGGTTAATAGCGCCCCCACCATCGTCTGGGGACAGCTCTGATTCAGACTCGGGCCTAGCCGTGGCACAGGGCCCCTGTTCTGATGTGTCAGAGGACACGGACTGTGACTTTTCGGACAGTGAGGAGGACCCTGTGTCCGGGGCAATGCAGGAGAAGGAGCTGGTGGGGACACTTAACACTGCGGTGCGGGAAGCTCTCAAATTGGAAGATGCGCCTGGGGCATCTGATGAGGTGCGGGTCCGTTTTTGGGTCCCACAAGTTGACCCGCACTACTAGGGTTTTTCCTCATTTGTCTTATTTTGACAAATTTTATAGACAAAGAATGGGGATGGCTGCAGAGGACCTTTGCGATCCCAAAACGCATGGCAGTCTGTTACTCTTTTGAGGAAAGCCTTTTGAAAAAAATGGGCATCCCCTCCCCCCAGTTGTGGAGCCCCCGGTGTCTCGGTTGAACAAGTTCACCACAATTCTGGTGGAAGGGACCCCTGCATTTAAGGACCCTACTGACAGGAGGTCCGAGGGGGTGGCCCGGTCCATGTTCACCATGCTGGGGTCTGCATTGCGACCAGTATTTGCCTCCGCCCTGGTGTCACAGACTCTTACCGAGTGGGCAAAATTGTTGCACTGTGAGCTAGAGAAGCAACAGGCTTCCCCCGGTCTGTGTGGAGTTGGCTGACCAATTGGTGCATGGTCTTGCGTATGTCTGTGATGCAGCCTTGGATACAGCTCCTTTGCTCTCCAGAGCCTCAGTATCTGCGGTGGTACTTCATCGCCTAATTTGACTAAAATGCTGATCCGCGGACCAGATTTCCAAGAAGGCTCTGGCAGATTTACCCTTCCAGGGTGAGAGGCTATTTGGAGCCTCACTGGACGACATTATTAAAAATGCCACTGGGGGTAAGAGTACCTTACTCCCACAACCCAGAAAGGGTAAGGAGCAACACTGTAGGTCAGGGCCCTCCTTCTCTGCTCAGAAGTATTTTCGTCAGTCTGGGCCTGCAGGTAAGTGTTCCGAGGCTGAAAATAGGGGGCCAGCTGAGGGACAAAAGCATCCATGGATTCACAAGCAGAACAAGCCTGCAAACAAATCTGCGAAAGCATGAAGGTTTTCCTCCAACCGACTCTCGGGTTTGGGGTCGTCTTCATGAGTTTGCAGCTCGATGGACCTGCCTACTTTCCAACCAGTGGGTTTTTGCGAAGTGGTTTCATCAGGGAACAAAATAGTAAAGCAAGGGGGGATTAGGGAATTTAGGACTTTGAGTGAGGTCATGGCTGGGTAGAGTCATGCACTTCCATCCCTGTCATTTGAATAAAAAAAATGCTACAATGTGGCGTTAGACCACAGTGATGCGAATAGGAGGGTGGGTGGGACTTTATATAAAGCTCATGATGACAAAGGCATGTAAATGGTGGACACTGAAAGTTGCATGTTGATTGTAAGCATTAATTGCATTTACTAAAACCGCACTTATAATAAGGCGCCAATCTCTGAATATGCAAACACTGGTAATTAACAAACATCAACGATCATGGTATAATAGAGGGAGATCCACCATTATAATATTGGATAGGATAGTTAAAATAATAACATCTGCACATACAACAGTCTAAAACGTCCCTATGGGGTAGAGATGGTATGTACACACATCTCAGATGGGTGTGTATCACATATACACAATGTCATGTTAGCTTGATACGTTTCGCGGCTTAAGCCGCTCATCAGGAGCATGTATGTGCAATGTCTGCAATAAAAGAATAAATGAATAGGGTCAATTAAATATCAAGGTAAAGAGGGGGGGGGGAAGATATTGTCCTCCAAAAGCCAAAGGAAGAGTTGACTTACAGCTGTGCACGTTCAGGAGGGCATGGTGTAGAGGACCATTGGCCACCCAAAGACATCGGGGTAGGATTCCGAGGGGGTGTGTACATGGGCAACACCATTGCAGGCAGGGTCCAGGTGGTCCAGGGCTCACCTATCATCCCTAATGTGGAAAGTGAGAATAGGACCAAGGGCAAAGTGAGGGCAAAAACAGTGAAGGCGGGGAGTGTGGAGTGTTGGTAAGATGGAGTGGCAGTGGACTGGTGGGGAAGGGGATTAGTACAGAGGTGAGAAGGTAACAGGGTGACGACCAGGAGTGAAGGTGAACGATCATGGTGAAAGATCAACACCATAACACCCAGTGAAAAAGGAATTAGAGGACCATGGAAGGTGTGTAGAGGTACCTATGTGGGGAGAGACCAGTCCAGCGATCGTGTGAGAACAATGAGACGGAGGTCTCGGAAGGGCCCAGAAACGCCTGTACCGCTACCCACAACTATATGCGCCATGCTGCAATGGCCACGCCCCCTACGTCACATCCACGGGTGGGGAGGCAACCAAAATGCCAGTGTACGAGCCAATGGCTCGTGGCCGGCGCCAACATGACCCCGCCTACACCGGGATAAGGAACGTGGTCCGCTGAAAGGGCATCGTCACAAGGACGCCGCGCACTTGTGACGTCGGTGCACAGTGGTGGCACACCTGCCCCCCGAGCGTAAGGGGGGCACAGGAGGAGGGAGGGCCCTAGTGCGCACTGCAACCCCCACACCAATATGGAGGGGAGCGGGCGGTCCAGACCACTAGACAACCAGAGCACACAGCTGTATTGTGAAACAGTATGGTACTTATACCTATGCAGTCACCACAATATGAGAGTATAATGGTATAGGTTTACATGCCTTTGTCATCATGAGCTTCATATAAAGTCCCACCCACCCTCCTATTTTTGCATTACTGTGGTCTAATGCCACATTGTAGCATTTTTTTATTCAGGGTACAAGATAGTTTCTTTCTTGCCCACCAAACAGATTTTTTCCCTCAAACCTTCATCATCTTCCGGCTCGTCGGAACGCCCTATTGGGGGCAGTGCACGACCTGCAGAGACGCGGGCTAATAGTATCTGTGCCGCTGCCAGGAATGTTTCAGGGGTTTTACTCCAATCTGTTTGTAGTCCCAAAAAAGGACATGGTCCGTCCAATCCTGGATCTCAAGGCCCTCAACACCTTTGTAAGGGTACAAAAATTCTGGATGGAATCAATTCGCTCAGTGGTCGCTGCACTTCATCCGGGGGATCTTCTGGCGTCCTTGGACATCAAGGACGCATACTTGCATGTTCCCATATATTCCAAGCCCATTTCTGCAATTTGCAGTAGGGGACAGCCACTAACAATTCGTGGCTCTCCCTTTCGGTCTGGCATCAGCACCAAGGGTTTTCACCAAGGTGCTCGCTCCAATTCTGGCCTAGCTGAGACAGCGGGGAATTGCTATTGTGGGCTACTTGGATGACCTCCTGCTCAGAGCCGATTTGGGCTCCGCTATGTCCGCAGACTTTTTCTTCCAAAAGTTGTTTCGGCCGTTCATCTTAATGAGGACATAGTGCTTCCATCCCTATGTCTTCGGCCGTCGCATCCAAAAGAGGTTGCTCTACGTTCCTTAGATGTTGTCCAAGCGCTGTGAGTATCTCTCTGCTACGGCTCCGTTCCAGAGGTCAGACTTACTGTTTGTATCGGTGACTGGTCCAAAGAAGGGCCTGGCGGTCTCGTCGGCCACCATTTCTCGGTGGATCAGACAGATCGTTATTCAGGCCTATGCCCTACAGGGACGGGCGCCTCCCTTTCCCGTCACGGCGCATTCAACCAGGGTGATAGGTGCTTCCTGGGCCTTCCGACATAAATCGTCTGTCTCGCAGGTGTGCAAGGCGGCGAACTGGTCGTCCATTCACACCTTCACTTAATTTTACAAGGTTGATGTGCATGCATCTGCAGATGCTTGCTTCGGCCGCAGGCGGCTGTTTAAGGTTACAACTCCGCCGTTGAGGAGCACTGTTTGTTTTTGGGTGGAAGTTGGTTTGCTTGCTATGCCCACCCCTCGTTTTTTGACACTGCTTGGGGACGTCCCTACTGTCAAGATTATTTGGAGCTGTGTCTGTCCAGGAACAAAAGAGAAAATAGGATTTTTGTACTCACCGTAAAATTCCTTTCTCTGAAGTTCATGGACGGACACAGCACCACTTTTTCAATTTGTACTGCTTTTAGATGAAATGAGGGTGAGGGGTTATGACCAGAGGGCCCACCCCCTAGGTGGTGCTGTTTGGCTTTGCTGTATTGCATGTTTTTTAACCATTTAACATGTCTGCCTAGTCCTCTCCTGATAGACGGAACCTAACCCTACTGTCAAGATTATTTGGAGCTGTGTCCGTCCATGAACTTCGGAGAAAAGGATTCTTTTCTTTCCTTTTTTCTTTCCTTTCTTTCCTTTCTTTCCTTTCTTTCCTTTCTTTCCTTTCTTTCCTTTCTTTCCTTTCTTTCCTTTCTTTCCTTTCTTTCCTTTCTTTCCTTTCTTTTTTTCTTCTTTTTTCTCAATTTTTTTTTTTCTCAGCGAATGTAAATATCCCCTATGGTAGTGACAGGTACACTTCTTTTTTAATTGGGGTCTCCTCTGCCTTCAAAGCATCTGACCACACCAAGTTCGGTGCGATAAAATGCTTACCCAATTTCCCAATGGCGCTGTTTATATCCAGCGAAATGGTAAGGCTCCATTCACACTAATGCTTTTTTTGTTGCATTTTGCAGAAATGCAGGATTTTTTTTTAACATGGTTTCCTATGGAACATGTTCACATTAATGCTTTATTGTGCCTCTGCGTTTCTGGAAACGGTCAGGGACTTTTTTCCTGCAAAAAGCAGCGTTTTGCATGCAATAGAATTCAATGGACCTGCATCCAAAACGCAAGTACCGTGATATTGCCGCGATTTGCGTTTTGCCTTTTTTTAACCTGTTTATAGCTGGTTGTTTAAAGGAAATGTAAAAAAATTGAAATTACTGGCAAAAAAAAAATTACAAACAAAAAAACGCAAATCGCAGTAAAATCGCGGTAACAACGCATGTCAAAAAACGCAGCAAGCACCGCAAAAAGCATTGCAAAAACACTCAAAGGCAACCTGCATAGGTGTGAATCGAGCCTTAGGCTGCTTTCACATTGGCAGCGGAGGTGCGGTGACGGTATAGCCGCGCTATTTTTAGCGCCGCTATACCGTCGTATTTACCACGATATTCGGGCGCTAGCGGTGCGGTTTTAACCCCCGCTAGCGGCCAAAAAAGGGTGAATACCGCCCGCATTGCGGGCGGTTTTACCGCGGTTTCCCATTGATTTCAATGGGAAGGCGCGGTATAGGAGCGGTAAACACCCCGCTCCTATACCGCTCCAAAGATGCGGCTAGCAGGACTTTTGGAGCGGTCCTGCTACCGCACCGCTTCAGTGTGAAAGCCTTCGGGCTTTCACATTGAAGCCTGCAGGGCATGATTTTTTCATGCGGTATAGCAGCGCTATATTTAGCGCTGTACCGCATAAAAAAACGCCTCAATGTGAAAGGGGTCTATGTCATAAAATGCTCGTAGCTTATGTTTTTTTAGACCATAGAGATGATTGGAGCCATTCTGGTCTATGGTCAGCTGGCAGGACCAACAGCTGCATTCTCAGGTTCCCTGTTGGGACAAGAGAGCCAGAAAAAACCATGGAAGACAGTGGGGGGGGGGGGGGGCATTCCCTCCCATTGCTTTTCTATGAAAGCCGACCGCTGGCTGAAAAGAATGATATCTAAATTCGCAGACATCATTCTGGTATAACCACTCATACCAGTACGTTGCTGGTCCTTGTTGGGCATATATTATCTTTTTTTATTTTTTTCCATGCAGCCTGTGAAAAAAAAAAGATTGATCGGTGGGCACCATTGGAATACATCCCTTCATCCACCCACTTCTAATGATGGGCATACATGCACCATTTTGTTTTTAAGTATGTTGATGAAATCACCTCCTACAGCGCTGGAGTTTGATTTGCGCATCGTGGGAGCAAACGCTGTTGCTGTCAAGATAGATAAATCGATGCTGCAGGTTAATGGCGTACCTGCTAAGCAAATTATGTTTAACAGTAAAACAAAGTAACGTTACAGTATAACAGTAAGACATACAGAAAAACAGTAAAAAATAAAACCTTTTTAACGCAGTAGGTGCCATAAATAAATATATATATATATATACCGAAGCATTGGGGCAATCCGCCCCAAAAGTTGAGAGCAAATCGCTCCTCCACCCCTGCTTGCTTGCCCCCATGCTTCGGCATATATGCTCTTCTTTTTTTTTTTTTTTTTTTAAAACTGTGGTGGTGAAATCGCCTCCTTCAGCGCTGGGGTCACGGCTTTATGTATCTTGGGAGCAAATGCTGTTGCTGTCAAGATGGATAAATCCGCGCTGCAGCTGAATGGCGTTCTTGAAAACAAAAAAAATGGTTAACTATAATACACAAACCGTAAAGTATAAAAAAAAATTACATACCTGAAAAGCAAACATGATTAAACAAGAGAGAGAGAGAGAGAGAGAGAGAGAGAGAGAGAGAGAGAGAGAGACACTATGAGACTTTTTTTATTTACACTTTTATGTGTAACTGTTGAGTTCCAGGTTCGGGTCTCTCAAAATACAATGGCATCTTGGAAGACACTGTGAAAATGTGTCCCAGTCTATGCAGTGCTATACCGTATGCTAAAACTCCACTAGTGTATGGTAGCTTTCAGAACATTCACCAATGTAAAGACCAGGATTGTCAGGACAGCGTGGCTAATAACGGGTGTTACGCCTATATCCACGATTGCTACAGACATGGCATCTTTGGAGGGGCTCGTTGGGTAGGGGTACCAGGGAGGACATACGAAAAATTCCTCTTATGCAGCCAGCTTACTGCATTTGGATTGGGATGGTGAGGTGAAGCACCGTCTGGAAATAGAAGGGCTCTGACAATCTCTTCCTGGAATTTAACCACTTAAGGACCCGCTCATGTACATTTACGTCGGTACTTTAAAGATGGATATCTCGGTAACGGCAGCAGCTGCTGCCACAACCCGAGATATCCATCTTTAGTGTGAGCGGTCCTGTAAAAGATAACGGTGGTCTCCGGGGCGTATTCGCTGCGAGATCACCGTTATTGGTGGCGGGAGAGGGGCCCCCCTCCTGCCGCTCTCCTCGGCCGCTTACCGGAGCCGCCGGTAATGGCGGAGGCGATCCGGTCCGTCAGCCTGCTGTGTGACAACGATTTTCATTATCGATTTTTATCGATTAATCGTTTCAGCCCTAATTCATTGACACAGAGGGGTTTCTCCACAACACCAGTCGCCGTAGAAATTTGGACTGTCTTGTCTGCGTGAAGGGATGACAGAACAAATAGATTCTTATTATCCCTCCACTTCACAGCAAGCAAATTATTACACTTCAAGCAGACTCTCTTCCCCAGCCTAAGACGGGAATCTACAAGCCGCTGGGGTAAGCCCCAGTGATTAGATCACACGGTGCCACATGCACCAATCTGCTGATCAAACAAGTGACTAAAAAGTGGCACGCTCGTGTAATAATTGTCCACATAATTGTACCCCTTTTCTGAATAAGGGAGACACCAAGTTCCACACAATCTTGCCAGTGCTTCCTATGTAGTCAGGGCAGTTCTCCGGCTCTACATGACTATTTCTTCCCTCGTAAACCATAAAACTATATGTATAGCCTGTTGCTCTGTCACAGAACTTATACATCTTGACTCCCATATTTGGCACGTTTGCTGGGAAGATACTGTTTGAAGACAAGCGGACAGAAAATTTAATCAGGAACTCAACGCAGACAAATTGATCGGGAGTAAACAAGGCTGCAAAACGTTTGTTGAAGTGGTTTACGAGGGCCTGAATTTTGTAGAGCCGATCATATCCAGGGTCTCCCAGAGGACGTTGGAGTTCTTTGTTGAAGTGGATGAACCGCAAGATCTGCTCGTATCGTGCCCTGACCATGGAGGCAGAGAACAGGGGCATAGGGTAAATTGGATCAATGGGCCAATATGACCGCAACTTACTCATTTATGCCCATGAGGAGGGATAGGCCCAGAAAGGTCTTAAATTCGGAAACCGTAATTGGTTTCCAATCTCTGGCAAGGGAGGACAACTGGGGATTAGCAGTGATGAATTGACCAGCATACAAATTATTTTGGTCCACAATAGATCTATATAGAGCTTCTGTGAAAAACAGCGAATAAAAATGAAGTGACGTAAGATCAACTGTTTCCACCTGAATTCCATGTTGGACAGGGAATGGGGGAAGTACAGGTGCTGCAGAAGTGGTGGGCTCCCAATCAGGTTTGGCAAATTCTGCAGGAAGGGTACTATGGGCATAATGGGCCTGTTTTTGTCGTCTTTGTGGCAGCGGGACACTACTTGTGCTTGCCAGCTTGAACTGCACTTATGGGACTCGCCTTGTGATACTGCAGTGCTGGATGTACGACCAGGGTGTACTAGGCTTGCCAGTTCACCAGGAGGATGAGCGACACTAGTACTTCTCTGCTCCATACGAGAGCCCTGCGGTTCTTGTACCTCAACAACAGCAGAAGAAGAATGGGGTCGGGTACGCCTGACCTTGGCAGGGCTATCTGTCAGGGAGCTGCTGCTGTCTACAGGATTGTATTCTGAGCCTGAAAGATGAGTAACTTCTTCTTCACTATCTGTCATGCCCAGAAATGTGTAGGCCTTTTTACTAGTGTACCTTCGATTCGCCGTTTTGGGCTCTAAATTTACTGGCGCACTAGTGAGACTCGCAAAAAAAAAAAGCTCCTAGACTGTCAGCAATGGTATTAAACGCTACCAAACAAAAATGGTAGCGATGGCAGGGATCAGGCCTGACTTTGCGAAAGCTGCAGTTATGTGTTTTGTAAGTGACAGTGGTCGATCGATACTGCACTTGGGTGGGCTTGCCTGGGCGGAGGGGCAAAACGCAGGTGCTAGCAGGTATCTGGGCTGATCCCGCTAACACTGCATTTTCGAGAACCCTAAACTGCTGGGGATGCTAGTATAGATCTGATCAGATATTGATTTGTTCAGATACTATGTCACTAAGGGTTGGTGTATGCTGCTTGCGTGGGTGTTGGCGCTACTGGCATTAATCTGACTCTGCCTGGGGCGATGCAGACCCTATCTGACACTAAAACCTAACTGATTTCACTGCCACGCGATCAGGAGGTTAAACCTTTTTTGGGTAGTAGACTAACCCGCATCATCTGTAACCCTTATATGATGATCACTGGTAACAAGGGGTGAAAGGGTTAACTAGGGGGCTATCAGGGGGTTAAAACCTTTGAGTGAGTGAATAACTTATAGCGCTACAAATGGGAACTGAATCGCCTCAAGGCGCTTGGCATCCATTCCTTCTATTAGCCTTCAGAATAGGTGGGTCTTGAGTTTTTTCCTGAAGGCCTGGTGATTCCCTTCCATTCTGATATTTGTTGGTAGTGTGTTCCACAGTCGCGGTCCTTGGACTGGAAATCTTCGTTCTCCTTTAGTCTTGTATCGGGCCTTGGGGATTTGTAGTAGATTTTGGTTAGTTGATCGAAGAACGAGATTGGGGTTGTGAAATTTAACTTTCTCACATAAATATTGGGGGGCAATTCTATGTACACATTTGTGCGCCAGGCAGAGGGCCTTAAATGTGACTCGATCCTTTATGGCCAGCCAGTGGAGTGACCTCCAGGGAGGGGGTAATTGATTCCCATGTTTTGTTTCCTGTTAGCAGTCTTGCCGCCGTGTTCTGAACGACTTGTAGACAGGCAATCTGGTATTTTGGGAGTCCGAGGTAAAGGGAGTTTGCATAATCAAGCCTGGAGTTGATTATTGTTCCCACCACTACTGCGGTGTCTTCTTTTGGGATGAAGGGAACAAGTCTTTGTAGCAGACGCAGGAGATGGTAAGATCCGCCGACTCCTGACCCAATTTGTGCATTAATTGTCATGTCGGAGTCAAAAATGGGCGGGGGGTGTCAATGGCATCCTTGCAAGTCTCTTGGTTTGCGTGGAGCAGAAGGAGTTCTGTTTTTGATCCATTGAGTTTAAGGTGACTCTCCGTCATCCAATTGTCTATCACAGTGAGGCATTTTTCTAGACCGAGGTATTGGTCCTTTTTGTTGTTTATACGAAAGTAGAGTTGAGTGTCTTCGGCATAGGAATGGTAGAGTAGGTCCTGGTTACTGATATTTCTGAGTGGGCAAAGGTAAATATTGAATAGCACGGGCGACAGGGGTGACCCTTGAGGGACTCCACATGTCACGGTACGTGCTTCAGAAGTGAAGGGTCCTAGTTTAACTATCTGTGATCGATTTTTCCAGGAATGATGAGAACCAGGGTAGATCTGAGTTTGCGACTCTAGTGACTTCTGTGAGGTGAGTCAGCAACATTTTGTGGTCTACTGTAGGGCCGAAACAACTAATCGATTATTCGATAAGGAAAATTAATCGATTACCATTTTGATAATCGATTAATCGGCCAGTAACATAATGGGGTTAAAAAAATAAAAAATGTTGCCCTTTATAGTACAAAGAGCAAATCTCTACTGTAAATATTACTTTCACTGTCCCACAGTAAAAAAATGAGCCCCTTACAGTAGCGATTATTTGCTCTTTTTGTATTTAATTTTAGTTTTTTTAACCCCATTATGTTACTAAACATCTCGGGCCTGGGTCACACCTCTGTGCTTTTTGCAGAAACACACTACAGTTCATTTACATGGTTTCACATCCTTAATTTTTTCAGCTGCTGCGTATTTGGAAAGGGCAAGGAAATTTTGTTAACGCAAAACGGTGTTATTTTGTTTTTCTGGTTCAATATACTTCAATGGAGAAGCTGCAGAAAAACATTTTTGTGGCAATTTGTTTTTTCTAATCTGCCCAACAACAAATTGGCCAAAAAAAAAAAAAAAATTGCAAATTGCAGCAAATTCTTTTTTTTTAAGATTATTAACCGATTATTCGATTAATCGGCCAACTAATCGATTATGAAAAACATCTTTAGTTGCAGCCCTAGTCTACTGTGTCAAAGGCCGCACTAAGGTCCAGCAGTATCAGAAGACATGATTCTCCTTGGTCTGCTGCTTCGAGAGCATCATCCCATATTTTGAGAAGTGCTGTTTCCGTCCCGTGACCTGGACGGAAAACTGATTTGTAGTGGGTTCAGAAGTTTGTGGGTATCTAAATGGTGTTGTAGCTGTTTTTAGAATGGGTTTTATTATGCCTTGTTTTAGGGAGGTCGGCACCATTGCGGGTGCCACAATATCGACACATTCTTTCAACAATTTTGTGGTGATGATGTCATTCGGCGCTGTACTGTCTCGCAGGCTACCGGTGATATTTTTAGGGGTGTCAATGGAAATTGGCTTTAGTTAAAATGATTGAAGAGTATTTGTATTAATATTGCCTTTTTGATTTGTAGGGGTGGGATTTGTATTTTTTTTTATTTTTTTTATTGTTTCACGGATTCTTTCAATTTCATTGATGAAAAAAAACGATAATTCATTGCAAAAATCTTGTTTCATATTTCAGGGCCTCTAGGCAGGCTGGATTCATGGTTTGGGCGACTAAATTGAAGAGCTCACGGGGACGGTTCAGGAATTTTGCGATGATGTTTGAAACGTTTTTTTCTTTTTTTTGCTTTGAAGATTTCTTTGATATTTCTTAGTGATTGATGTATAAATTGTTTGGTTTTCCATTTGTTGGGTTTCTTCTCCAGACGCCTTCCGCTCTTCTGCGTTCTTGCTTCAATAATGTGAGAGCGTCATTGAACCAACCGGAGTTGTTTTTCTGGATGAGCACTCTGCTTTTCGGAGAGATTTCTCTTCCGTTCATGGACGGACACAGCAGCATTGACCTTAGGGTTATATACCTTTCCTTCTAGGAGAGACTAGGCAGAAAAAAAACAGCACTTTAAGTGTTAAAAACACTTCTCTCAGTACAGCACCTCCCAGGGGGCGTGTTCCCCGGGTACATCCCACTCTCTGGAAGCATCCAGCCTCAGTTTTAATCTGCCTAGCGTCAGGAGAGCATGGCATTTCTGGAGCCCATGTGCTCTGGAGATTTTTTTTTTTTTTTCGCCTTTATTTGTTTTTTGTTTCTGCATTTTGGATCCTGGGATCTTCTATCAATTGCCGACTGGGTGACAGGCTGGATCTTGATCCTTGTAGTCCCCCATGTTCAGCCATCGAGCGTGTGCCGGTCTTTAGCTAGGCCGTCCACGACCTGCCCCGTTGCTCCAGGGGCGGCTGGTGAACTACATGTTCCAGGGCACACATATGACCGGTCTCTATGGCCGTGTCAGTGTGCCGGGCCGACAGCCATGCCTCAAGCGGACGTTGGTTGTGTCTGGCATGACTCCAGCCGGTGGTCGCAGGTATCCCCTGCAGTAGTATCCCCTTGCCTCGGGTGGGGGTTTTCGGCTGGTGCATTCCTGGGGAGGTCGACTGAGGTTCCGCCCTGCTTTCCTCTCTCCCTTTCCTCTCCCTCCTTCCCCGTTTCTGGGTGGCGGCTGTGAGGTGGGGGGTCCACCTAGAGGGGGGCTTTGCTACTGCCGGGGGGGCTGTGCTGCTGTGGGGTACTGTATTTTTTACTGTACTGGTGCTGTATTTGTTTATTGTGAGGTGCTGTGTCAGTGTATGCTGTTTTTCACTGTGTGTTTTACACGTGTACGGCCGCCATTTTGCTGGAGCCGCGGCTCTATATGTCGGTGGCCATTTTAGAAATGTTTTGGCCTCTAGTGTCTAGAATAACGGCGCCAACACTGCTGTTTTTTCTTCCTGAGGAAACGACACGGCACAGGCAGCACTCTCAGCTCTGCAAAGCGGTACAGCCTGGTTCTGGGTGGCGAGTCCCTGGGGGTCCCCTGCTCTCTGTATCAGCCGGGAGGGTGACCGGTGGGTCCCGTTTTTGTGTCTGCAGTACTAAGGTGGCATTTTTTGGGTGGGACAGCATGGAGTCTGAACCACAAGGGCCCTCATGTGAGGCTTTTTCCCCAACCATGCCAGAGTTAACCCTTAGTGCCCCTGCTCCTGTGGCCTCGTTTGATGCTGTGACGGCAGTCCTGGAGGCGTTTGTTGCCAGGATTGAAGCGGCAAGTGGCCAGAAGGGGGGTAAAAAGTCCTCCATTCTGCTGACGTCATCCACTTTGCGGAGCCACTGGGCAACAGATGGAGGGTGGGGGGACTTCCAGTTGAGCGGGATGCAGGCCCTGGCCGCATCCAGGTGGTGTCTCACCACCGTTTTTTTTTTTTTTTTTTTTTTTTTCCCGGGCTGGCGTGTCCAAGGCATGCAGCAGGAAAAAGGCTGGGTCGTCTGGTACCGTGCGGTCCGAGAATTTCTGAGTCACGCGACGCACTTCTCCCCAAAAATCCCGCAGTCGGGGGCAGGACCAAAATATGTGGACAATAGTGCCCCCTCCTCCCCCTGACAGCGCCAGCAAAAAACGTATGCAGCCGGGCCGGGGTCCTATACCACCTCGTGAAAATTTTGTAGTTCGTCTCCTGTGTCTTAGCGCACAGAGACGACTTGTGGATAAATGTCAGGATATGTTGTTTTTGGAGGGTCGTAAACTGGCGACTCAGGTCTCCCTCCCACGCAGAAAAGAAGGGGGCCGGGGCGTTTCCCGGTGGCGTCTTCAGCAAGGAATAGGCCAGGGACATCATATGGGGCACCATCCCAGTCCCCACACACAGCTCCTCCAAGGCCGTAAGCGGCAGCTAAGAGTCGCTGGGGGGCGGCGGTAGTCCCGTCAAAAAATGTCCAAGTTGACGGGCCCTCAAGATATCCAGTTTGTATGGGCCGGTCGGGTCAGTCAGCTCCCTGTATGTCCTCCACCTCCCCTGAACACCGTAATGGGCGGCCCGATGCAGACCCGCGTCCCGCAGTCCCCGGAACATCCCATCTCGCAGGCCCGGTTCAAACAGAGGGTGGCCTATCACCGGTCTCAGTGGGGAGTGCCGGTTTGTCAGGGAAGTTTTAGATAGTATCTGTGAACAGACACTGGCGGTGTTACCAATCAGGGGATGGCGTTTGAGAATGCGGGGTAGGTCCGCATAACACCACGGAGCCCCCTGCAGGGGTATGTCACTCTGATCTTGTTCTAATTGTGTCCAGAGCTTGGTGTCCTTATGTCTACACCAGTCAATCCACCTACCGAGGTGCGTGGCATGATAGTAGGCGTGGATGTCTGGTACTGCCAGGCCCCCGTGTGCCTTCGGGGAGGTGAAGGTGGCTCGTTTTAGGCGAGGGCTCTTCCCCGCCCAGAGGAACTGCGAAAATGCGGCCTGGACTTGTTTAAAAAAAGTCCCCGGGGACGCGAATCGGAAGGGCCTGCAGGAGGTAGAGGAACTTGGACAGTATCATCATCTTGAGGATGTTGCAACGGCCAAACCAGGAGTGAAGCCCTCCGTCCCAGCTGTCCAACAGCTTCTGGACATTTTTCAAAAGGGGTGGAAAGTTTTGTTTAAAAAGTTGGGCCATAGATGTGGGGATAAAGGTGCCCAAGTACTTCAGGGCCGTGTCCGTCCACTTCAGTCTAGATCCATCTCTAAGACGGGTAAGCCTCTGGCCCGAGATCCCCACGCCCATCGCCTCAGATTTGCTAAAATTTATTTTTAAATTGGAGAGGTGGCCGTATGCGTCAAATTCCCGCAAAAGGGCCGGGAGACAGGTTTTCTGGTTTTGTAAGGGAGAACATCAAGTCGTCCGCATAGGCGGATACCTTGTGCTGCAATCCCCCGTGCTCCACTCCCGCAATGTCAGGGCTATGTCGGACGCAACAGAGGAAGGGTTCCAGGGTGAGCGCAAACAGGAGGGGGGACAGGGGACATCCCTGTCTAGTCCCGTTCGCAATCGGGAATGCTTCGGAGAGAACTTCATTTGCCACCCAGCTCCGCATCCTGTCGCCCAGGCCTATATATCTCAGCGTCTCGAACATGAATCTCCAGTTCACCCGGTCCAAAGCCTTTTCCGCGTCTGTACCAATAAAGATACTAGGTGTTTTACTGCTGACCGCTACGTGGAGTAGGTTAAGGACCTTGGTTGTGTTGTCCCTGGCCTCTCTGGTGGGGACAAAACCGACCTGATCGAGACTTATCAAGTATTGCTGCAGTCTAGTGGCTAAGATTTTGGTATCTTAAGATCCACATTTAGGAGGGAAATCAGTCTATAGCTTCCGCACAGGGCCGGATCGTTTCCCTCCTTTGGTATAACTGAAATGTGGGCGAGTAGCGTAGTGGTGTGGAAAGACGACCCCGAACCGATGCTGTTATACAGGGTGGCGAGGTGGGGGCCTAGAGAGGGGAAAAGGGCCTTATAGTAAAGGTTGGTGAAGCCATCAGGGCCCGGTGCTTTGCCTGGCTTGGTACTCTTCAGGGCCTGTTGTATCTCTGGCAGAGAGATGGGTTCCTCCAAGACCTCCCGGGACTCAATTGGCAGGGATGGCATAGCGGCACGTTCTAGATAGTCTATCATGTCTGCCTGCGTTGCCGGGGCATCTGGTAAATTATACAGGGAGCTATAGAAAGATCCAAATTCCTGTGAGATTTGTTGAGGTAGGAATTGTTTCTGACCAGTGGCGGAAAGGATATGCGGGATGTAGGAAGCCGTGCGCTGTGCCCGCAGTGATTGAGCCAGAAGTCTGCTGCATTTACTACCTGACTCGTATGTCTTTCTCCTGCAGACCTGAATCGCCGCCTTGGCCCTATACTGTAGAAGGTCCGTAATCTGCATACGAACCGTATCCAACTCCCCCAGAGCTGTCTGGTCGGGGTGGCCTTGTGTGATGCTTCCAGGGTTCGCAGTCTAGTCAAGAGTGCATCTAGTTGTGCTGTCTGGGCTTTCTTCAATCTGGCGCGGTGCTTAATAAGTACTCCCCTTATCACGGCTTTATGCGCTTCCCATACTACCCCAATGTCGCTGTCGTGTTCGTCCTAAAATAATGGTCTGCCTCCTTGACTACATCTGCCAGGACATCACGATCCTGGAGGAGGCTCTCATTGAGCCTCCAGGGGGGGGGGACGCTGTCTCCCCTGTACGTCTGGAAGATCGTAGTGCATCCCAATCGGGGCGTGGTCCGACCATGTGATCGACCCTATCTAGGTGTCCTTGATGGCGTGGAGTTGGCTGTGGGGTACAAGCAGGTAGTCAATGCGGGAATATGTCTGGTGGGGTTTGGAGAAGAAGGTATAGTCACGTTCCCCTGGGTGGAAGAGGCACCAGGTGTCCACCAGCTGCGCGGAGTGTAAGGTCGTATGTATCCGTGCGCGTATGTCACGCAACGGAGAGGAGGACCCCCCGGATGTATCCTCCGATGGGAGGCGTGGGATGTTAAAATCGCCTCCCACCACCAACTGTCCCTCCGAAAAACGCATAAGATGATCTATCTGTCGCTTGAGGAAGGCGTCCTGGTGGTCATTCGGGGCGTAAAGGTTTGCCAGTGTCACCCTTTTGTCCCCGATCAAACCTTTCAGATACAGAAAACGGCCCCCCTTGTCTGTCTGGGAGTCTGTAAGCGACCACGGTACTCTAGATGATATGAGAATGGTTACCCCTCTAGATTTGGCTTCCGTGTAGTTGGAGTGGTATGTTAGGGGATAGTGTCTGTTCTTAAGGAACGGAAGGTTGTTTTCCCTAAAATACGTTTCCTGCAGCATCACAATATCTGCCCTGGCTCGCTTCATGTCGGAGAGCAACATCCGTCGCTTTTCCGGGGTATTCAGACCCTTGGCATTAAGGGATACAATATGTAGTGCGTCCATGTCCGAGACAGCCGCCTAGGTAGGGTTGTAGGCGAGAGGGGGGGGAAGTGGAAGAGAGAAGTGACCTAGGGTGGTCCGGAAAACGAGGGTGGAGATAGGAAAAGAGAGGGGTTAGAAAGCTGACACTAGGGCGTGCAGCGACTGGAGAGATTCTAAGGTAGCCTTAAAAACGGCTAATGCGCTCCTCTGGGGAGTACCCCAAACAGGAGCGCGGTCCTAAGTGGGGAAGTAGGTGGACAGAGCCGGAAAGCGAACCCCCAACCCTCTCCACCCCACCCCGGGAAACATATGCATACTAAGATATAAACCAGTAAAACAACACAATACAGGTATCACAGATATTTAAAGGTGCAGCGGGTATACACCCGAGAACCAGAGCACAAGACCTTAGCCTGACACAACTCAATTAGGGATAGGCAGATAAAACTAAACATAACATAGTAGTGACCGTGAACTGTAGACAATAAGGGCAATCTAGCAAGGCAACACTACATAAGTTGGAAAGGCATGAGGATGTGTAGGAAATACAAGGCACAAGCATGGATAGATAAAACCAGGAAGAGAACCCTAGCTCATCTCCCATATTGAGAGGAACATCACCCCCCCCCCCAGCAGTTAGACCGGTCTGTCAGTTCCTGAGTGTTTCCCCCGCCAAATCGCAGCATGTCACAGGGCTCTCCCCCCAGGATCCCGGGAAGGGGGGGCTTCACCCAGATGGGCAGGCCAGTCACCACAGAGTACAACAGCGCCGGTCCAGCGCGCCCCACCCCGGCACCCCCCAAACCAGAACCCCCACCCCGGAGCCCACCCCCCACCCCAAAAAGTATAGGCCGGGGGAAGCAGCACCCCACCTCCCCCCTCCGGGTCATCCAGAACATGTCTCTTACCACATCTAATCACCCCTCGTGAGGGGCACTCCACGTAACCCGGGCGGGCAGGGGGGGCTCAAACAGTGACCGGGCACAGGCAGTCTTCCAGGGGGGGGGGAAGGAGGGAGCCGGCGGGGCCCGCACACCAGAAAGGGGGACCAACGGCTTCTATACATCGCAAGGCCCCAAGGGATCCACGGGAGTCAGTAGTGAACAGGCAAGACCGCCATCGGGTGCCGTACACTGGTACACAGGGGGGGGGGGAGTCCAGGCCCCCGATCTGCCCGCTTGGCGAGGAAGGATCTGCAGCCAATCTGGAAGCTGAATCGGCTCCGTCTCCATGAAGCGGAACAACGCTGGTAGGTCCGCCGCCGTCTGTAGGGAGAACGTGCCCTGCTCACCGCGGAAAGCCACAGAGAATGGGTAGCCCCATCTATACGTGAAGTTCTTCTGCCTCGCCAACAGGGGCCGCAACAGTGCCCTACGCCGCAGGGTCGCCCTTGACAGGTCTGGCAAAATCCTGATCTGCGACTCCCCTAGCTCCACATCACCATGCTCCCAGGCCCTTTCTCAGGATGTCCTCCTTTTGCGTGTAGCGGTGGAGCCTACATATAATGTCTCTCGGCCTGCTTGGGTCCTAGGCCTGGGGCCCAGGGCTCTATGGGCTCTGTCCAAGATCACATCCGCCTCCGGGTCATCCAGGACCATCCGGAATATTGACCGTACCGTATCGCCCACCTCCTCCGCCACTTCAGGGACACCCTGGATCCGCAGATTGTTGCGGCGGCTCCGGTCCTCAATTTCCTCCAGGTGTAACTGGAGCGATACTGCAGTGTCGCGGTGCTGGTCCCGCGACCTCTCCAGCTCCGCTACCCGGGTCTCGAGGGAGGACAGCGACACTTCTCCTGTGGTCACCTGGTCTGACAGGGACGACGCCTCACCCTTCACTTCCTGAAAATCCCGTCTGTGGGTCTCCTCCAGTCGGAGGATCAAGGCCTCTAGGAGCATCACCCGGATGTCTTGATCCAGGCTGGGAACGTCTGGTTCTCCCTGGGGGTCCATGCCGTCACTCATGGGGGTCTCCAGTACGCCCAGGGAGGTTGTCTGCTGCTCTGATGGACCCGGATGGGGTCCGCTGGTACTCGAGGTCAGGGTCAGTGGAGCGTCTCCACGTGCAGGGCCCCTCGGCGCCGCTGCCCTTGCTCCGGGGGAAGATCCCTGCAAGAGCTGAAAAAAGCACCGGATCTCTCCCGCGAGGTGTCCCCTTAGAAACTGCTCTGGTCCTGTAGCGCTTGGAGGAGCTCATACCGGTGTTAGAGGGTATTTTAGCCGGGGCATGAGGGCTCAGGACGGGAGCTCACAAAAAACGCTGCCTCACACGGCCATGTCCAGGCCACGCCCCCCAGAGAAATTGATTTTACGGTGAGTACAAAAATCCTATTTTTGTCTGCAGTCTGTAGTAATTCTTTGTTGATGGAGTTGAGAGTTTCAACTGCTTATTGTTTTTTGATTTATTGTTGTTATTTTATTTAATAAAAGAGTTCCGAGTGGAGTTTCTTCTGGGATCTTGTCCAATGAATTGTTGACGAGTTTGTTGGTTTTTTGAGGGCGGTGTTGTAAGTTATTTTGAATTTGATTGCATGGTGATCTGTCCAAGGTAAAGGCCTATTCTCTATATAATGTTGACGTCTATCTCCTGTTTGAAGATGAGATCGAGGGTGTGACCTGAAACGTGCGTGGGCGCACATATCAGTTGCTGCAGACCTAGTCCTTCCAATTGGTCAATGCAGGAATTGGCAATGGGATCCTGTGAGGAGTTGGCCCAGAGGTTGAAGTCCCCAAGTAACAGAAGGTATTTGGTATTCAAGGTGTACGTCGAGATAAATTCTGTCAGCGCAGTGAGGAGATGCGTCTTTGGTCCTGGCGGTCTATAGCACAATAGTATGTGGACGGTGTTCTGGGGTGCTTGGAGTTGCAGAGTGAGCGTTTCCATGAACGGCAATGAGCTCTGTAGATCTGGTTTGGTAAACGCGAGGTGAGACTTGTAGATTACTGCTAGGCCTCCTCCTTTTTGCCCAATTCTGTTCTCGGTTAGGCTACCATAATTCTCTGGCACGAGTTCTCCTAGGATGGTGTTACAATCCAATGTTAGCCAACTTTCGGTGATAAAGAGGCAGTCTATGTTTGGTGATGAAGTTGTGGATTTCCAGTCTGTGCTTGACTGCGGATCTTGCGTTGATCATGACGCATGATAGGTGTTGTACCTGGGATGGTGCCTTCCTATTTTTGAAGGTCGATCGTCGATCGATTCTTAGCAGTTGTTCTTTTTGTAGTATTTTTTGAATGGCGTCTGGTAGCGTTGCGGTGGTATTCTTTAAACCACAAATGTTTTTTTGCTGAGTATTTCATGTTGAGCATGATACAAATAACGCCTAAGATGGCGTGACAGTTAGCCGTGGTAAACACTGCTGAATAACTGGTGAACCGTGTTGATAATGATGATCAGAGGCGGAACTGTGAACCCCCAATCTAACCCTGGTTGATCCAAAGGAAGCCGGAAAAAAAACCCGCCGAGCGAGGCCAATTTGCTACAGCCGGAGAGAGAAAAAAATTCCTTCCTGAACCCTCTGGAGGCAATCAGGTTTACCCCTGGATCATATTCGGTAGTATACGGGGGTACATGACGCTATAAAAACCTGGCGGTGAGCCTAAATAATTAACTGGCTAACTAACGTCACCCGTGACACTAATACAGCGATCAGAAAAAAGATTGCTTAGTGATCCTGACGACAGGGGTTGAAAGGGTTAACTGGAGTGGGTCGATCAAGGGGTTAACCCTTTATTAGGGGGTACCCTAGACATAACAGGGCCTACCTCTAACTGCCCTAACACTAATAATAGTCACAAATGACACCAAATGCAGTGATCAGTAAAAAAATGAAAACTGCAATTGATGACAATGTGACAGGGGGGTGATTTGGGGGGGGGGGGATTTGTGTGCCTATGTGTACTAGTGTCAGTGAACTGTTGTGCAACTCGCTTTGCATGTCTTCTCTCTTCGGCTCTCGAACAAAAAAGGAAGCACGAGGAGAGATGACCTCACTTCCTCTGCCTGTGTTTACACTTTCACAGGCAGAGGAAGCATGTCATTCGTCAGGACCGATTGTGACAGGGGAGCCATGGATCAGTGGCCTCCCCCCTCAGGACGGATATCGTGTATATATACATGTTACTCTGCCTGCCCGTGCCATTCTGCCGATTGTATATCGTCGTGAGGCGGTCGTCAAGTGATATCGAAAAATATTTTATGCCAGCTATGAATTGCATTCAGGCTTTGTAGTAATATAGACTAAACCCTCATAATTTTAACATAAATACTGTGCTAACTCTATTTTTTTATGTCACTAGATTATCCCTCCAAAAGAGTGGCGACCGAGACGGACTTATGATGATCTGGATGACATGGTTATTCCTGCCCCAATCCAACAGGTTGTTACTGGCCAGTCTGGCCTTTTTACTCAGTACAACATACAGAAGAAGCCCATAACTGTGGGAGAATATCGTAAATTGGCCAACAGTGACAAGTAAGGCGTTATCTTTGAGATATTTGACTTTTTTTTTTTTTCTTTACAGAAAACCACACTTGCTTACCTTTTGGTAATTATTACCAAAACATTTTTTAAATAAAAATCTTTTTCATTTTTAAAATGGTGACACGGAGGGAGCTCCAGTCTGTGACTTGTATCTGCAGCTGTATTTGTGTGTGTGTGTGGGAGGGGTGTGACTGTTTGAAATATATGAATAACCGCGCTAGTGGAATAAGGTGCTAACATATAACACAAAAGTGAGCAAAAAAGCTATTCATAAAGTGCTTCCAATAGCAGAAAAATAGTGAATAGAGGTTTCCAGTTAGGTGGTCTCCCTTCTCGTGACCCCACTCACCAGAGTTAATGGACCGTCAGCTTTGCAGTCCAGAAGTCAAACAGGCTCTAGCATTTAGGAGGTCTGGTGTAAATATCCAAGTTTCCAATGATGATTCCACAAATCTCAGAAGAATTGAGGGAGATAAAACAAAAGAGATACACGTGTGAAGTACTGCCAGTATTAAAAACACTGCGCTGCTAACGTATGTCGCTCACGAGACAGCTAGGCAAAACAGGCATCAGCGTGTTTCGGGTTCGCATTAATGGCGTGCGTTCTACGGACACCTGAAGTAGCGTCACTGGTTCAACAAAACCGGAAATACGTTGATGCGTTTCACCGCTCCTCCAGGACGTCATCAAGAACATCACTTCCGGTTTCATAAGAAGAAATTTGTATGCATGTGAGCCGTCACCGCCCAGCTAAATGCAATGGTGTGAACTAAATGCTTGCTTCTGTAAGGGCTGAGTGAGATTCTGTTATGATGGTAGTAATAAAACACATTTCATTATTTTAGAACTGCATTAAATTTTTTTTTTTTGTTCATTTAATAAAGCAGTGTTTTTAAGGATAAAACACGATTAGCATTTCTTATACGGTAGTATATGTGCATGGCTGACTGGAGGAGCAAATAGATGGAAGCATATATAACATTGAGGTCCAGGAGAAGTACCTGAGTAGATGCAAAAGTGATAATAGATTATACTGTATCCAGGGCCCCTATCGGGGGGTACAGCCCACACACTTGTAAGGGGCCAGAGCGTCTAGAAGGGCCCGACTGGCAGAGATGGGAAAAGGCAGGGGTGGTGAATGAGAGCTCTGTGGCTGCGCTGGCTCTCAGAACATGTGCGAGGCAGCAGCTGCTGCTGTTTCATTGAGCTGACATCAGGCTCTTTGCTGCCACCTCTGGTAAATTCCAAAAAACAAAACACTGCCCTGGATTTGTTTTGTTTTTGTTCTGTGTCTCTCTCTCTACTTCACAGAAACATGAAACCAGTTTAAAACGAAAGTGAAACTAGAGGCACATTATATGATTGATTTTTATCTATTTTTAATCATTTTTAAAAGGAATCGGTTAACTTTTATGTCTCTCTACCCTGTAAACAGTCATTTCAGCAAAAATTTTTTTTTTTCCTTTAGTGACCCTTTAAGTTGGGATGACACTTTGAAGTCCACTTAAAGGGGTTGTAAAGGTAAACATTTTTTTCCCTAAATAGCTTCCTTTACCTTAGTGCAGTCCTCCTTCACTTACCTCATCCTTCGATTTTGCTTTTAAATGTCCTTATTTCTTCTGAGAAATCCTCACTTCCTGTTCTTCTGTCTGTAACTACACACAGTAATGCAAGGCTTTCTCCCTGGTGTGGAGAAAGCCTCTTGAGGGGACGAGCAGGAGTGTCAGGATGCCCACTAACACACAGCTCCTTTCTCTATCTGCAAAGTAGAGAGTGTCCTGACCCTCCTGCTCGCCCCCTCCCCCCTCAAGAGGCTTTCTCCACACCAGGGAGAAAGCCTTGCATTACTGTGTGTAGTTACAGACAGAAGAACAGGAAGTGAGGATTTCTCAGAAGAAATAAGGACATTTAAAAGCAAAATCGAAGGATGAGGTAAGTGAAGGAGGAAGCTATTTAGGGAAAACATTTTTTACCTTTACAACCCCTTTAAGTAGTAATTACACACTTTGTTAATAAAGCATATTGGTTGCACAGTAGTTTTTGCTTTATGACATTTAATAATCTTAAAGATTAATGTGGAGCATGGCACCAACAGGATTTTAAATGCAGGACAATCTGTATTCCTCAGATTCCACAGGGTGGCTTTCATGCACCTCAAGCAGCTCATGTGCCAATGGCTGTTATATCTGTGCAATAGGATAGGAAATTGCTTGCCCAGCTCAGGGTGCATGTTGGACCTGTATGCAGTCTGCAGTGACAGGCATTGCCTCAAGGTGGCAATGGATAAGGAACCCGATGCCCAAATTTCAATGCTTATGTTTAGGAGGCTTTAATGGAAAGTATGCAGCAAATATCCATGCCACAGGCAAGCCAAAAAAAAAAAATCATACTTTTTTGATTTTAATCTCCATTGGTCCCTTTTTTATTACCCAGGCCCAACCATCAAACAAGTGTCTTTTGCCTTTCAGTACCTTTTAGGAATCCTATTCATTTAAAAGTGAACTTATGGCTGGTTCACACCAAATGCAGTCCAGTGCATTTTTATCCTGCGTCAAAAATTTAAGAACAGTATGTACCATGGATTCCAATGGCCTACTTAAGACAAGTGCAGTGCATTCCAGTACAGTCAACTAAAGTAGAACAGCTTGCATATTTTTTTCTGTATGGAATGCATCTGGAACATGGCCAAACGCATTGAAAATTCACCAGAACACTTCAAAAATGTGCATGCAGGAAGACACCCTCAACTCAAATTGTGGTGAACTAGCCCTCAGACTTGGGCTCCATGCACACAGGATGCTTAAAAAAGTTGTTCTGACTGTCGGATTGCTGGCAGGAAAACGCTGCTTTAAAAACTCGATTTTTATCAGTGTTTTGCATTGCCGTCAATGCACGTTTAGCCGCGCTAGCTTTCAGCTGCGTTTCTCTGCCTCTATTTAAAATCAGTAGTTTCCTATGGGAGCCCATTGATTTGATTTGAATAGAAGTCGCACCGCAAGTCGGATCATCATGATCTGACTTGTGGTGCAACTTGTGTGCTGAGGATGAAGGGGAACCCCACCAAAAAATGAAAAAAAAAAAAAAAAAATTGGCGTGGGGTTCCCCCTCGGACAATACCAGGCCTTTCGGTCTGGTATAGATTTTAAGGGGCACCCCTACGCCGAAAAAAAACAGCGTGGGGTCCCCCCAAAATCCATACCCCAGACCCTTATCCGAGCACGCAGCCCGGCTGGTCAGGAAAGGGGGTGGGGTGGTGAGGGCAGGTGTTTGGCTGGGCTCTGAGGAAGAAGGTATTCCTTCGAAAGCCGGCAGTGGCCCTTGTCATTTCCTCTGTGACCACCTGGAGTCTATTTGGTTCTGACTCATTGCTGCTATTTTTGGAGACTATTTACACTGTGAACAATTCACCTACATTTGTGAGTAGTTTTCTTTTTATTCATTTTTAATAAAACTTTTCCAAAGGATAATGCACTAGGCTGGTGCGCCCTCTTTCTTTTTTCGTTTACTACTAGGATACTCCTATCCTTGAGGGCAGCAAGGCCAGTGACATGTACCATTACAACACATAGACTGTCTGGTGTTCCACTTGTGCGCAGGAGTGTGTTTGTGTCCCTACCCTATGTGAATGAGTATGGGGTACATCATACCCCTACCCATTCACCTGGGGGAAAAAGTGTCAAAATAAAACACACTTATATTGGCATGGGGTGTGGTCACTGGGTGATGTCATCCGGTGACCCCGCCCCCTATGATGTCACCATTGTGACGTCATAAGGGGTGGGGTCACCCAATGGCATTACCCGGTGACCACACCCCATGCCAATATAAGTTGTTGCGCACTGCACACATGGCATTACAACGGGAGAGAGCATTGCGTCAACATCGGAAGAAGACGACTGAGAAGACCGGGCAACCGATGGCAAAAGAGCGGGCAAAAGAGCAGAAGATAGTGGAGGAGCCCAGCAGAAGAGGCTGGAGAGAGTGGAGAAGACAGATGAGACCCCCCCAAAGTCGCAAGAGACCCCCGGAGCTGTCTAATTACTTTAAAAACCCGTGTAGTACGTTTTATTTTTGACACTCCCCCCCAGGTGAATGGGTTGTCGGGAAGAGGCCCTTGTCGTCCACATGGGGACAAGGTGCTTTGAGTTGGGGGGGGGGGGGTGCAGGGCCCCCCTGCCCCAAAGCACCTACCCCCCATGTTGAGGGTATGCGGCCTGGTATGGTTCAGGAGGGGGGCGCTCGTTCCTGACCGGCTGGGCTGCGTGCTCATATAAGGGTCTGGTATGGATTTTGGGGGGATCCCCACACTGTTTTTTCGGTGTAGGGGGTTCCCCTTAAAATCCATACTAGACCGAAGGGCCTGGCATCATCCGAGGGGGAACCCCACGCCAATTTTTTTTATCTTTTTTTTTTTTTCATTTTTGGCGAGGTTCCCCTTCATCCTCGGCACACAAGTCGGATCATGATGATCCAACTTCTATTGAAATCAATGGGCTCCCATGGGGAACCATTTATTTTTGAATAGAGGCAGAGAAAATGCCTAATGAGGATTAACGCTTTTTTTACAGCGTTAACCCTCGTTTAACACCTTTTACGGCCATCTGGCGTTTCCAGGACTGCTCTTGAACGCAATTTTATGGCGTTCACGAAACGCCCCATAAACTCCACTGCCGATAAACCTCCAAAAACTTCCATGTGTGCATGGACACACAGGATAACATAGTGGAGTTTATGGGCTCAAACTAAAAAAAATAAGTTTTTGAGCTCCAGTTTGCATGGAGCCTTAGAGTCTACACTGTGGCCTACCAGCAACACCGTAAACTTCAATGTTTAAAACAATAAAGTGGTCCTAAAAGCAGAAGGGCTTTTTGCTTTAAAGACATTCTATGCATTTAAAAAAACTTTGTGTAGTAGCCCCCCTCAACTCCCTAATGCTCAAGCATCTCGATCCAGCAATGTTGCATGAGAGGCTCGGCGATCCGGGACTCTCCCTCCTGATTTGCTGAGACACACAGTGGGTGCCATTGACTTTGACTTTTTTTTGTATCACTTTTATTCCTATTACAAGGAATGTAAACAACCATTGTAATAGGAATGTGTGTGACAGGTACTCTTTATGGAGAGATGCGGGGTCAATAAGACCCCACATCTCTCCTCCAGGCTGGAAAGTATTAGATCGTGAAAAAAAATCCACCGATCTAATGCTTTCAGCCGCGATTGCGGCTGTGTTTACATTCCGGGACCCGGGCGTGACGTCATAACATCGCGCCCGGGCCTCCGACGATCATAGAGATGACTGGTGACCATCTGGTCACCAGTCTACTCTATGGTTTCCATCGGACGCCGGCAGATCGTTTCTCCGGGTCTCCGATGGCACGGGAGAGCCCGGAGAAGTTCCGCCGCTATGATCGTTCTTATGGTGCAGGGATTCGCCGGCTGAAGAGATGGATATCTGAATGATGCCTGTAGCTGCAGGCATCATTCAGATATCCCCACTGAAAGTCCAGGACGTCATATGACGTCCTTGGGCTGGAAGTGGTTAATATGGGCCCTGGCAAATTCTAGGCTGGCGTTTTTGTGTATGGGCTTTAGGAGAGGCTTTCTTCCTGGGCGACACTCATGCATGCCATTCCTCTGCAGTGCACGCCGTATTGTGTCACGGAAAACAATCACCTCAGTTTGGCTTTCTACTACTTTAGCTAACTGCAGTAAACTTGCACAGCGTTTTCCTTCAACCCTTCTCATCAGAAGACGCTTCTGTTGAGGTGTTGGCTTTCGCAGACGGCCTGGACTTCTCTGTGAGATGGTTGCCGTTCCATCTTTGTTAAATTACTTCTGCTACAGTATTCTGACGAGTAAAGCTTTGCTGATCTTCTTGTAGCCTTCACCTTTCTTGTGTAAAGAAATTATTTTCTTTCTCAGGCCTTATGACAATGCTCTTCCATGTGGTGCCATTGCTGACAGCATGAAATGGGAAGGGGTTTTCTTTAACCACTTCTCGCCCGGCCTATAGCAGAATGACTGTTCTGGTTCAGTTATCCTGACTGGACGTCATATGAAGTCCAACAGGATAACAGCCGCTGCGCGCACGGCGATTGGTGATGCGGCGTGTCAGTCTGCTACACCAATCTCGGTAAAAAGCCTCCGATGGAAGCTCTTTACCTTGTGATCAGCAGTGTCCAATCACGGCTGATCACGATGTAAACAGGAAGAACCGTTGACCGGCTTCTCCTCACTCGCTTCTGACAGACGCGAGTAGAGGAGTCGATCGGCTGCTCTCCTGACTGGGGGGGGGGGGTCTGTGCTGATTGTATCAGTGCAGCCCCCCCTCGGATGCCCCACCAGGACCACCAGGGAAGGCCGGAACACCAGGTATGCCACCCTACACCACCAGGGAAATGCCAATCAGTGCCCATGCAGCTGCCAATTAGTGCTCATCCAAAATGCCTGCCAGTGCCACCAGATATGCCTATCAGTGCCATTTATCAGTGCCGCGTATCAGTGCCCAGCAGTGCCGTCTATCAGTGCCACTCATAAGTACCCATCAGTGCAGCCTTTCAGTGCCCACCAGTGCCGCTTATCAATGCCCATCAGTGCTACATATCAGTACCACCTCATCGGTGCTGCCTTATCAGTATCCATCAGTGAAGGAAAAAACATACTTGTGCTCATGGCAAAAATTTATAACACATTTTTTTTTTTTTTCAAAATGTTCGTTTTTTTTATTTAGCAAAAAATAAAAACCGCAGAGGTGTTCAAATACTACCAAAAGAAATCTCTATTTGTGGGAACAAAATGAAAAGTGTAGCATGACTGCGCAATTGTCATTTAAGCCATGCTGAAAATTGGCTTTGGTAGGAAGCGCCTGGTATTGAAGTGGTTAAGTAACAGCCTTTTATAATTGTCTGCTGGACACCTATAATGAATAATAATTGTAACACTAACGAGTCACATGACACTGGAGGGAAAATGGCTAATTGGGGCAAATTAGCCAATTTTTACTTATGTGCGTATTCACTTTTGTTGCCAGAGGTTTAGACCTTAAAGCGGGGGTTCGCCCTGTTAAAAAAAAAAAAAAAAGTTTTTTTTTATTAGACCATTAAATTCGGCATCGTAGCGCGAGCTACGGTATGCCGGTCTTACATTTTTTTATGCCCGTACTCACTGCGGTATCGCTGATTGAAGAATCCGGGGAATGGGCGTTCCTATGGTGAGAGAAGGTGATTGACGGCCGGCCCTGGCACGTCACGCTTCTCCGGAAATAGCCGAAATAGGCTTGGCTATTCACGGCGCCTGCGCATAGCCTGTGCGCAGGCGTCGTGAATAGCCGAGACCTACTCCGGCTGTCTTCGGGGAGCGTGACGTGCCAGAGCCGGCCGTCAATCATCCTCCCTCTCCATAGGCACGCCCATTCCCCGCGGGAGTCGATTTCTTCAATCAGCGATACCGCAGTGAGTACGGGGATTAAAAATTTAAGACCGGCATACCGTAGCTCGCGCTACGATGCCGAATTTAATGGTCTAATGATGGAAAGGAGGGTGAACTACCGCTTTAATGGCTGAGTTATTTTGAGGGGAGGGGCAAATGTACACTGTTGTACAAGCTGTACACTCACTACTTTACATTGTAGCAAAGTGTAATTTCTAAAGTGTTGTCGCATGAAAATATATAATATATTTACAAAAATGTGAGGGGTTTACTTTTTTTTGGGAGATACTGTATACATGTTTACATGTCCTTTTCGACATCTTACTCTGGAATGGGATGAGACCAGTACATGTGGATCTTGTGGTATGCTTTACATGATCTTATATGATCTATGTGTTTTATGTGTTCACTATATAATCATTATAGGTGGTTTCTATAGTGTAATGCATACTATCCGTTGGTTTGGTTTGTTTTGTGGAGGTACCTGATGTATGGGTGATCTAATCTCACCCACGAGGCATGCTGGAGACACTCCTGACAATAGCCATGTCACTTTACTATTAAAGAGGGGTGCAGAAAACGGTCCTGCTGCCTCTGACGAAGAGGGTAGTCCTCAAAACGTGTTAGGCCGCATACACACGGTCGGTCTAAACCGATGGAAACGGACTGAAGGTCTGTTTCATCGGTCCAAACCGACCGTGTGTGGGCCCCATCGGTCAGTTATCCTTCGGTCCAAAAATTTTGAACTTGCTTTAAAATTCAACCGATGGACGCCTAACCGATAGGTCAAAACCGATGGTTAGTACGCAAAAGTAGAGGTCGACCGATATGGGTTTTTCTCTGGCCGATGCCGATATTTAGAAATCGGGGCGGCCGATGGCCGATATATAATGCTGATTTTTGCGGCCGATATTTTAGGCCGATTTTTTTACATTTTTTTTTTGGTGGCACTGGCTCATGGCACTGGATGCCACTAATTGGCACTGGAAGATGGCACTAGCAGAAGGCACTGGCAGGTGGCACTTATTGGCACTGGCAGGTTATACTGGATGGCACTGAAAGATGGCACTAGCAGATGGCACTGATTTGCAGGTGGCACTTATTGACACTGGCAGGTGGCACTGATTGGCAGTTGGCACTGGCAGGTGGCACTGGCAGGTGGCACCAACAGGTGACACTGGCAAGGGGCACTGGTTGGCACTGACTGGCAGGTGGCACTAATTGGCACTGGATGGCAATAGTTGGCACTGGCAGATGGCACTGGTTGGCAGGTGGCACTGATGGCTTTAGTTGGCACTGGCAGGTGGAACTGCATGGATGGTGGCACTGGTATTGGCACTGGATGGTGGCATTGGCAGATGGCACTGGATGGAAGGTGGCACTAATTGGCACTGGATGGTGGCACTGGTATTGGCACTGGCAGGTGGCATTGGCAGATGGCACTGGACAGCAAGTGGGGCTAATTGGCATTGGCAGGTGGCACTGGTGCAAAACAAAAAAGTGTCACCACCCTCAGTACAGACCCCCTCTCCCTCCAGTATAGACACCCACCCCCCTCCTCAGTACAGACACCAGAGAGCGGTGTGTGTGTCCCACAAGCATGGGCCCCTCCTCTGTGGGTGTAAACAGAGAGGAGGGCCGCCACGCTGGGTGTACGAAGATGGCCGCGGCTCCGGAGCTAGGCCGAAGCCGCGGCCCTTCCTGATGGTGTGACCGCGGCGGCTATCCGCGGATTGCCGCCGCGGTCACAGCATCAGGAAAGGCCGCAGCTTCGGGCCTAGCTCCGGATCCGTGGCACCGCTAGTGGCCATGTTAAATATTGGCCAAATTTGGATAAAAATCGCCTGATTACGATTTCTCCAAAACGGCCAAATATCGGCCGATATATCGGTCGACCTCTACGCAAAAGCATCGGTTAAAAACCCGCGCATGCTCAGAATCAAGTCGACGCATGCTTGGAAGCATTGAACTTCATTTTTCTCTGCACGTCGTTGTGTTTTACGTCACCGCGTTGGACTCGTGTGTAGGCACATCAGACCATCAGTCAGCTTCATCGGTTGGACTGATCGTGTGTATAGGGCTTCAGCCTATTGGATCTCCATTTGTCCAGTCACATGTTATGATGTACTGTGGACTGGATGATGCTGTTCTTTATGGTGAGCTTTGATGCAATTGTCATTTTTGTGAGTGTAATACTTGCCACTTTTTACAACATAGTCATATTTTTAGGATAATGCACTAGGTTGTGCGCCCTCTGGTTTTTTTTTTTTTGTGGTTTCACCTCTTCCAGATCACAGGCTCCATAAGAGCCCTTTACTTTCAGAAATAGTGTGGGAAGACAAATTCAAGCAAAATCTATATATCGTTTATAAGCGTGTGTAAGAAGTAAGCCCCCAGACCTACCATTTACACATGAGAAACAGTCTAATTCGGAGACATTCTTCCTTCATACTCTTTTTCAGATGCAATTATTAGAGTCGTCATCTAATATATCCTTATATTTATTTTTATTTTTTGATTAACATATATCTGCATCTCATATGTGTGGGGATCCATTGATTTAACCTCATCCATATGCTTCTTGGTTACAATAAGGTATACTGATGATCCTTTTGTCTCCCCCTCATTTACCTTTTTTTTTTTTTTTGGAGATACAGCAGCCAGTTTATCCACTTATACAATACAGGGCACTTTCACCCCCTTCCAGCCCAGTCCAATTTTCAGCTTTCAGCACTGTCGCATTTTGAATGACAATTACGCGGTCATGCAACACTGTACCTTAACAACATTTTTATCAATTTTTTTCCCCCCACAAATCGAGTTTCTTTTGGTATTTGATCACCACTGTTAATTTTTTTCGCTACAAATAAAAAAAAATAATGAGAAAGGGGAAAGTGGGACTTTAAATTGGGCTATTGTTTTGTGGGGGTGCAGTAATTTAAAAGTGTATATCAAGTTTGCATATTGAGTCTGACAATGCATAACGATAATGCACATAGTAAAAAAGGTTTAATCTGTATACACAACATACATGCTGTTGACCTCATAAATACATTACATATACATATCAAATGGACGGCATATAAAATAAACATAATAAAGTAGTGTAAAAAAGGCCTATAATACACTACTTAGCGCCACTTGGATGAATACCTATACACAACCTAGAGTAAAAGAAAAAAGATCTAAATCTTAGGTTACCTGCTAAATGAATAGCAGACAACCTAAACAAAAGCAGCTGTTTAGAAAGAAAAGCATATATAAACAAGTACTCTAACACTTATTGAAAAGGTAAGTCCATTCAACAAAAATAAAGCACAACAGCGCTACTCTATAGGTGGTGTTATCACCCCCACCAAGCAGTCCAAAAATCAATGCTGAGAAGCAGATGAGAAATGTCCCAGAAGGAGTGTTGAAAAAGAAAGAAAAATAGCAGCGTGCACCATCCACCAAAAATCTTCTTAATTCACCAGTTGTGATCACTCGCCCCGTCGGGGTTCAAACTCACCGCAATGAAATATAAAATACGCCTTTTAGTGAATAACACTTCATTAACCATGGATCTCAGCGGACAGCTTCTATCATGGAACCAGATGCTTTAAGGACCCTCAGGTAAAACAAGCAAGAACAGAAAAAGCCACCATAGCGTAATTCAGCTTTTAATATGTAAAACCCTCAAGTCCCAGTACATCAGGCTCCCCTTATATATTCAACTTACATTCATTCAAACAGAAATAGGCATTTGAAAATATCACCAGATCCTCATGCGATCGGCGTCAGTGTCTCCTCCTCACACCGCTGACCGGATACCAGGCACAGTTACAGCTGCCTCGTCCTGCTTCGGTGGAGCGCGGGGATCCTTCAAATGTATGGTGTAGCAAGCACCCTGACTAGTTTCGCCAGTTAATGGCTTCTACGGAGGGCGTGGCTACACAGCTGACTCAGTCCAATATATATCACATCCCTCAGCTCAGCCACAGCCAATCACAGGTCACCAGGCATGTCAACAGGTGCACGTCATGCCACGGTGATCAGTATCCAGAATGGCTCAAGCTAAGAGTGGGGAGAAGGACCAAATGTATATCTGTCCGCACAAGTTAGTGTTTAAACAGCTGGATGTTCAAATAGTATTAATAGCGCATACAGCACATAATACCATAAATTTCTTTTACACTCAGCCAGCTTGTTCTAAGGACATAAGAGAAAATAACTAATTTATAAAAAGCAAAAAAGGGGAGAAAATTAATACTGGTGAGCTGGAAATGACACCAGCAGCATCTCCCGCACCTAATACCAGTGAGCTGGAAAAGACACCAGCAGCATCTCCCGCACCTAATACCAGTGAGCTGGAAATGACACCAGCAGCATCTCCCGCACTTAATACAAGTGAGCTGGAAATGACACCGGAAACATCTCCCTCACTATCAATTCAAATGTCAAAATTACGATAGTAAAGCTAACATTATATATTGCTAAAATAAAATCATCACAAATACGTCTAATAAAAGCATAAATAGTGACTTATATCCAGTCTATATATAAAATTATACATACATATATATATATAAGGATAAACATATAAAAATAGAATATATATAAAAATCAATAAAATTAATTAATTCAAAAGCAATAGACCCAATCCTTCTAAAAATCGCTAATAAAACAATTCAGGTCTAACTCTACATTTAACCCCTTAGGGCATATAGTATCCACAGAAAAAATCCACTGGGTTTCCCTCTTAGAGAGGTCCCTGACCAAGTTAGAGCCCCTCCAAGAAGGTTTTTAGATGGTCAACGCCCCAGAATTTTAAACCGTTGGGGTCTTTGTTATGGAACCGCTTAAAATGAAGAGAGACATTGTGGTCTTTAAAACCAAGGAGAATATTTGCGATGTGTTCCCCATCCCTGACCTTCAACTTTCGTTTAGTGCGACCTATATATATCAAGCCACACGGGCACTGAAGAGCGTAAACGACATGGGATGTATTGCAAGTAATGAATTCTTTGACTGAGAATTCCTTATTATTTGACGTAGACCGGAATTTTTCGACCACCCTCAGTGGTCGATCCGCTTCTTTACACGCTCTGCATTTTCTACAGGAGAAAAACCTGTCTCTATCCCAAAAGGATGAAGGTCTAGAGGGAGGGTCAAGCACCTTGCATACTACCTTATCTGCAACGCTAGAGGCCCTTCGATATATAAATCCCGGTTTAGATGGTAGAACTGCAGACAAAGTTCTATCCATCAAAACGATATGCCAATGGCTGGAAAAAATTGCTTCAACCTCCCTATATTGTGAATGGAACCCTGAAAAGAAGTTCCACTCGCGACCGGTGTAGTTTCCCGTGCGGTTATTTTCACCCAATAAATTTTCCCTAGGTATGGAGGCTAGATCAGAGATTATAGAGGTAAGTAACTCATCTCTATACCCTTTTTCAGTAAACTTAATCTTCACAACTTCAGCTTGCAGCAAAAAACTATTGTCTGACTATTTTTGCTGCATAACCGCACGGGAAACTACACCGGTCGAGAGTGGAACTTCTTTTCAGGGTTCCATTCACAATATAGGGAGGTTGAAGCAATTTTTTCCAGCCATTGGCATATCCTTTTGATGCAGTTCTACCATCTAAACCGGGATTTATATATCGAAGGGCCTCTAGCGTTGCAGATAAGGTAGTATGCAAGGTG